>NW_028135358.1:0-165000 GCF_964662115.1 Mustela nivalis | reverse complement strand
GCTTTTCCTAATCTGGAGGGTTTGGGGGTGCAACTGAGACGGCAGAATTTCATCCAGAGATCAGGCCCAGTGATGTAGTGTGGTTCTGTCAGCCCCATCCTGCAGGGAATGTGGTTAAGGGCTCTGGGACCAAAGTCTTCAGACACAAAATTGTGTATCAATTAGGAGGGAGGTGATGGAAGCCCCGATCTGCAGACGCTGAGGGCAGCTCCTCAGGATTTGAAATTCGTGTGGCTGGGAGGCAGGAGCAAAGGCTTTTCTGTCTGGATTGTGTCTAGGATGGCCTTGGAATGGTGGGGTGTCCTCATGTGTCCATGGAATATTCTACCTCTCTGGGGATTCTGCCCAGCACTCAAGAGTTTGGTGTCTCACTGAGAAGGAGAGAGCGTGGTTTACTGTTTCAGTGTTTCCGTCAACACAGGGATTCCAGAGATGGGTTATAGGTCCCTGTGCCTGGATAACCCTACAAAGGCTTAGTATTTGGGCCTAGAGGCTTGACTGCTTGGCTCTGTGGGGCTTTGGTTCAGCTCCCATGGAGACTTGTTGGAAATGGGTCTCAGGGTAAGGGTCACAATGCCTGTTTTTGCCCAGATGCCCATCCTGAATGGGCATTGGCTCTTGTTCCATGCACCTGGATCCCAATATGAGGGTTGGACCACCATATCAACATTTAATTTTCCTTCTATGAGGAAGGAGGAGTACTCTTTTGTGCTTCAGATTCCCCCATGCACAGTAATTTGAGCTATGTTCTGGGACTGGTACGTAAATAACCAGGTTGGTTTGAGATGAAGGACTCAGGTCAAGGCAGGTCACACCGGCCAGATATGGGTCCCGCTATCTAGGTGGCTACCAGGAGGTCGGGGCTCGAGCTGTGTCAGACAGAGCATTAGTTCACAAGGTGGCCTATGATATTGTGGTGCTATAGAGGGCTGTGCTGGTGGAACCTTATATGGAGTTTCACGCAGACCCATAGGGCACCTCTTTTTTCTGGTGGGCAGGCAGAAGGCTGCATTGTGGCTCCCAAATTCCCAATATAGGGGACTTGAAGGCGAGGAGTGTGAGAACAGAAGGCAGAAAACACAATCTATGCTTAATCTCAGTGCCGAGAACATGGCCGTTCCAATGTGCAGTGGTTTTTTTCGAGATCTCCAGCATCTGAGTACAGGCGAGGGTCAGATGTCTGCTCATGATAGAGTTTGTATCTATCGTGGCCAACAAATGAAATATCCAGCACCTGAGTAAAGGTGGATTTCAGATGTTTACGCACACTGGAGTTTGTGTCTCTGATGACCGAATGGAGGAGTGGCATCAAGAGGCTGATGCATGTGAGATGCTCCAAACAGCAAGGTTGTTTTTTCTACTGGACAGTTAGAGTCTGGTATGTTTTCTGCAGGGCCCCCCATGTGAAAAGTATGGGTAGCAGAGCCCTTCCACATGGAGGCCTGGAAAGCACACCTCCATTGACCAATGCAGCTGAGGAACATGCAGGTTCTTTACGGTGCTTCTGGGGCGAAGCACCAAGGTCTTGAGTTGACATGGAATCTCTTGAAGATGGGTTACAATGCTGGTTTTTTTTACCAGGTAGATCTTAGAATGTGTTGGTGGCTAAGGTGCCTGCAAGATTCTCCTACCCTGAGGGTTTAACACAGGTCGAAGAGCACGGTTACCTTCTGGGGACAGGAGATGTAGTGTTTTGTGGCTCAGGGACCACATGCCATATCATAAGTTCCTATTCAAGAACAGGCCTCTGAAGACAGATGCCCGACAACCTAATCTAGGGTTCCAATGAGTCCCAGGGGCATGAGAGGTTCAATCTTCAGACTTAGGAAAGTTGACTTGGGTGTCTGCCAGGATGTAGGTGATCAGGGAGTTTCAGACTGCGCACTTATGTCCAGAGTAACCTCCAATATTGGGGTGGCCACAGGGGTCTTGAATGTTTCAACCAACTCTGGAGGGTTTGGTTAACTGACATGCACAATTTCCATGGGGATGGCAAGCACAGTCCTGTGGTGTGGCTCCAGAGACTCCACCCTGGAGGGCATGTGAGCCATGGTTCTGGGAGGGAAGTCTGCAAACACAAACTCGGGTTAGGTTTAGTGGCTAGGTTATCGCAGGGCAATGTGTAGACCTGGAAGGCTACTCGTCAGGAACAGTAACTGGAATGACCCGAAGGTGGAAGCACAGGCTTTTATATCTGGATTGTGTGTCTAGGGTGACCTCAGAATGTAGCTGTGGCCTCATGGGTCTATGGGAGATTTTTCCTCTAAGGATACTGGCGGCTCCCAATATTTTGATGACTTTTTGAGATGGGAAGACTGCTATTTTCGATCTTACGTGTGCCCCAAAACAGGGATTCCAGAGATGGGCTCTGGGTCTAGGCGCCTGGAAAATCCCACCAAGGGTTGGGATTTGGGCTTATGGGCAGACCAGGCCTGCAATGCAGGATCTTGGTGGTGCAACTGAGAGGGCTTGTTTGGAAGCATGCTCAGGCTGAGCATTACAATGCCTGTTTGTGCCCAGGGTGGCCCTCAGGAGTGGGCGTGGTCCCATTGTCCATTTTCTGGCTCCCACACTGAGGGATGGACACACATTCCAATGGCCAGGTTTCCAGCCATGGGGAAGGAGGAAATATCTATTGTGCTTCATGTTCCCCCATAGGCAGGGATTACAGCAAAGGTCTGGGGACAGATGCCTGAATACCAAGGATGCATAGAGATGACAGATTTGGGCCATGGCCGTTCTCACATGCTGGATATGGGCCCCGCTCTCTGGGTGGCTGACACGAGGTCTGGGCTCAGGCTGTGTCAGACACAGCACTAGTGGCCAGAGAAGTCTATATATTGGGGTTCTCTCCAGGGCCGAGTAAATTGATCCTCATGTAGGGTTTCTGGCGAGACTCACGAAGCACTTCTTTCTGTGGGGCAGGCAGAATGCTGCCTTATGGATCCAGAATTCCCTATCAAGAGGGTTTGGGGACAAATAGGGTGAGAATGCAATTATAAACACCAGCTATGCTTAAATTGAGTGCCAAGCGGAAGTCAGTTTCAATGTGCAGCAGCTTATACGAGATATCCAGCACCTGAGTAAGGGCAGATGTCAGATATTTGCTCACACTTGAGTTTGTGTCTAGGATGACGACTAATGGAGGGGTGGCTTCAGGAGGCAATGGAGGATTACCCACGCTTAAGATTGTGAGATGCTCCAAACAACAAGGTTTCCTTCTAATGGACAGGAGGAGTCTGTTTTTTTTTCCTCCAGGGTCCCTCAAGTGGAAGTTTGCGTAGCAGAGCCCTCCCGCATGGATGACTGGAAAGCACACGTCCAATGACCATTGCAGCTGAGGAACATGACAGGTTCGTTTTGGTGGTTCTGGTGCCAAGTACCAAGGCCTTGAGTTGACTTGGAATCTCTTACAGATGTGTCCCAAAACTGGTTTGTTACAAGAGAGTTCTTAGAATGTATTGGTGGCTATGGGCCACGCTGAGGGTTTGGCACAGGTCGATGTGCACAGTTTCCATCTTGGGAGAGGAGATGTTCTGTTTTGTGGCTCAGGGTACATATGTTGTATCCTGACTTGGTATTCAAGAACAGGCCTCTGAGGATTGATGCTTGCAACCTAATCTAGAGATCCAATGATGTCCTTGGTGCCCATCAGGTTCAATTTTCTTACTAAGGACCATTGATATGGTTGTCTGACTGGATGTAGGTGATCAGGGTGTTTCAGACTGTGCATTTGCATCCAGAGCCACTTCCAATATTGGGGTGGGCTCAGGGGCCTTGCAGGTTTCTCCTAACTTGGAGGCTTTGGGGAACTGTGATGGGCACAGTTTCCTTGGGGATGGCAGGCCCAGTCCTGTGGTAAGGCTTCAGAGACCACCTCCTTGAGGATATGAGAGCCATGGTTTTGGGAGGGAAGTCTGCAAACACAAATTTGGGTCAGGGATAGTGGCAAGGTGATGGCAGGTCCAATGCCTAGACCTAGAAGGCATCACGTCAGGAACTGTAATTAGGGTGACTGAAAGCTGGTAGCACAGGCTTTTCTATCTGGATTGTGTGTCCAGGATGGGCTCTGAATGTAGACGTGGTCTCATGGTTCAATGGGAGACTTTTCCTCTCTAAGGATCCTGGTGGATCTCCATAGATTGGTGGTTTTTCAGAGAAGAAAAGAGTGCTCTTTTCCATCTTAGGGGTGCTCCAAAACAGGGAAGAATGCTGTTTTCCAACTTAGGCTTATGCCAAAACAGGGATTCCAGAGACGGGCTCTGGGTCTGGGTGCCCGGATATCCCACCAAGTGTTAGGATTTGGGCCTAGGGGCATTTTAGGCCTGCAATGCAGGATCCTAATGGTGTAACAGAGAGGGCTTGTTTGAAAGCATGCTCAGGCTGAGGGTCATCATGCCTCTTTGTGCCCAGGGGGGCCCTCAGGAGAGGGCGTAGTCTCATTGGCCATATAGCTGGATCCCACTTTGAGGGTTGGACACCCATTGCAACAGCCAGGCTTCCTGCAATGGAAAGAGGAGTTCTCTATTGTGCTTCAGGTTCCCCCATTGGCAGGGTTACAGGAAAGGTCTGTGGAAAGTTGCCTTAATACCAAGGATGTGTACAGATGACAGGCTAAGAATTCCCAGGTAACAAAACAGCATTGTTACCCATGTTCATGACATTCCATGTAGAAATAAGCCCTTAGTACTTCGCCCCAGAGCCACCAGAATGAACTTGCCATGTTCCTAAGCTGCAATGGTCAGTGGAGGTGTGGTTTCCAGGCAACCATACGGGGGTGCTCTGCTACACAAACTTTGCAATTGGCTGGGACCCTTGAGACAAAAAAACAGAATGCCCCTGTCCGGTAGAAGGAAACCTTCTGTTTGGAGCATCTCACAAGCCCCAGCGTGGGAAATTCTCCATTTCCTCTTGAAGCCACCACTCCATTTGTCAGTCATCATAGACACAAACTCCAGCATGAGCAAACATCTGACATCCGCCCTTACTCAGGTGATGGATTTCAATTCGATCGCTGCACACTGGAATTGCCTTTAGTTTGACTGAATTAAGCCATAGCTTGGGTTTACAATTCCATCCTCAGTCTACTGGTCCACAAGCCCTATTGTGAGGGAATTCTGGAGCTACAACACAATATTCTGCCTTCCCCATAGAAAGAAAAAGGGCCTGGAGAGTCTGCCCAGAAACTCCATATGATGGTCAATCTTCTCGGTGCTAGACGGAACCCTGATTCATAGGCTGCCCTGGGCACTAGTGCTGTGTCTGACATAGCCGGAGTCAGGACCTAGTGTCAGCCACAGAGAGATCAGGGCCCATATCCAGCATGTGAGACCAGCTATGGCCCAAGTCTGTCTTCTCTTCTATTCTTGGTATTCAGGCATCTGTACCCACACCTTTGCTGAAATCCTTGCCATTGGGGGAACCTGAAGCACAATAGAGAACTCCTCCTTCCCCATGGAAGGTATTCTGACAGTTGGGATAGTTGCTCAACCCTCAAAGTGGAAGGCAGCTCCATGGCCAAGGAGACCATGTGCACTCATGATGGCTTCCCCGGGCACAAGCAGGCATTGTGACCTCAGCCTGAGCATGCTTTCAACCAAACGCTCT
The DNA here is from genome assembly GCF_964662115.1 of Mustela nivalis. Taxonomy (NCBI): domain Eukaryota; kingdom Metazoa; phylum Chordata; class Mammalia; order Carnivora; family Mustelidae; genus Mustela; species Mustela nivalis. Next base: position 159,393 of record NW_028135358.1, on the reverse strand, counting down.
CAATTGCATCTCTGGGACCCCGAATTGCAGGCCTAGTACACACCTAGGCCCAAATCCTAACCCTAGTGGGATTTTACAGGGGCCCAGACACAGAGCCCATCTCTGGAATCCCTATTTTGGGGGACCCTTAAGATGGAAAACAGCACTCTTCCCTTCCCCGAGATAGTCACCAAACTCATGGTAGCCACCAGGATCCTTGAGTGGAAAAATCTGCCATAGACCCATGAGAACACACCTGCATTCCGAGGCCATCCTGGACATACAATCCAGATACATATCATGTGCTATCACCTTTGAGTCATCGGATTTACAGTTCCTGAAGAGCTGCCTTCCAGGTCTATGCATTGGGCCTGCAATCACCTTGCCATTAACCTAAACTGAGTTTGTGTTTGCAGACTTCCTTCCTAAAACCATGGCTCACATGACCTCCAGGTTCTGGCATCTGAAGCCACACCACAAGACTGTGCATGAGATCCTCAAGGAAACTGTGCCCATCACTTTTGCCCGATACCTTTAGATTAGGAGAAACCTGCAAGGCCCCTGAGCACAGCCAAATAATGGAGGCCGCTCTGGGCACAAATGCACAGTCTGAGACACCCTGATCACCTCCATACAGGCAGACACCCAAGTCAATGCTCCTGAGTCAGAAGATTGAACCTGACATGCCCCGAGGACTTCATTGGCACACTAGATTAGGTTTACAGGTATCTGTCGTCAGAGGCCTGCTCTGGAATATCAACTTATGATAAAATATATAGTCCCTGAGCCACAGAACAGAATATGTCCTCCCCAAAAAGGAAGCCATGCTCCTGGAATTGTGTCATACCCTAAGGGTATTTGGATCCTGAATGGCCCCTTAGCAACCAGCACATTCTATGATATTCCTGGTAACAAACCATCATTGTGCCCCATCTTCATGAGACTCCATGTCAACTCAAGGTCTCGATATATTGCCCCAGAGCCACCAGAATGCACCTGCCATGTTCCTCAGCTGCAATGGTCAATGGAGGGGTGATTTCCAGGCATCCCTGTGGCGTTCTCTGCTACAAAACTTTCCACATGGAGAAACCAGAGAAAACAAACCAGACTTCTCCTGTCCGGTAGAAAGAAACTTTGCTATTTGGAGCATCTCACAAGCCCCAGCATGGGAAATCCTCCATGGCCTCTTGACGCCACCCTTCCATTTGTGGGTAATCCCAGACACAAACTCCAGTGTGAGCAAACATCTGACATCCACCCTTACTCAGGTGCTGGATATTCGAAACGGCAGCTGCACACTGGAACTGCCTTTTGCTTTTCACTGAACTTAACCATAGCTTTGTATTACTATTCTATCCTCACCACACAGCTCCACAATATCTCTTGATAGGGAATTCTGGAGCCACAACGCAGTATTCTGCCTTCCACATAGAAAGAAGAAGGACCTGTTGAGTCTGCCCAGAAACTGCAAATGAGGATCAATCTACTCAGACCACGAGGCAACCCTGATTAATACATTTCCCTGACCACTAGTGCTGTGTCTGACAGAGTCTAAGCCCCGACCTCGTGTCAGCCACCCAGAGGTGAGGGCCCATATTTAGCATGAAGATCGGCCATGGCCCTGGGCCATCATCTGTACCCATCCTTGGTATCCAGTCATCTGTCCCCCAAACTTTGCTGGAATTCCTGCCAATGGCGAACCTGAAACACAATAGAGAACACCTCCTTCCCCATGGCAGGAATATTGGCTGTTGGGATGGTTGTCCAACAGCGTGGGAGCCAGCTGCATGGCCAAGGAGACCATGCCCACTCCTGAGGGCCGACATGGGCACAGGCAGGCATGGTGATCCTCAGCCTGAGCATGTTTTCAAACAAACACTCTCAGTTGCTCCTCCAGTACCAGCATTGCAGGCCTGGTATGCCCCTAGGCCCAAATCCTAACCCTTGGTGGGATTTTCCAGGTGCCCAGACCCAGAGTCTGTCTCAGAATCCCTGTTTGGGGCACCCTTAAGATGGAAAACAGCACTCTTCCCTTCCCTGAGAAAGGCACCAAACTATTGGGAGCCGCCAGGATCCTTAGAGAGAAAAAATCTCCCATGGACCCATGAAAACAAACCTGCATTCCGAGGCCATCCTGTCCACACAATCCAGAGAGAAAAGTCTTTGCTACCGACTTCGAGTCATCCTATTTACATTTCCTGACGAGCTGACCTCCATGTCTATGCATTGGGCCTATGATCATCTCGACACTAACCCTAACCCCAGTTTGTGTTTGCCGACTTCTCTCCCAATACCATGGCTTACATGCCCACCAAGATGTGGTCCCTCAAGCCACATCACAGGAAAGTTCCTGCCATCCCCAAGAAAACTGTGCCCATCAGGTTGTCCAAACCCTCCAGATTAGGAGAAACCTGCCAGGCCCCTGAACCCACCCCAATATTGGCGGTTGCTCTGGATGCAAACGTGCAGTCTGAAACACCCTGAGCACCTCCATCGAGGCAGAAAGCCAAGTCAATGGTTCTGAGTCAGATGATTGAACCTGACATGCCCCTAGGACTTCACTGGAACCCTAGATTGGGTCTTCAGACATCTGTTCTCAGAGTCCTGTTCTGGAATACCAAGTTATGATACAACATGTGGTCCCTGATTCCCACAACAGAACATCTCCTGTCTCCAGAAGGAAAATGTGCTCTTGGATCTATGTCCAACTTTCAGGGTAGATGGATCCTGCATGACCCATTAGCCCCAGCACCTTCTATGATCTCCCTGGTAACAAACCAGCATTGTGACCCAACTTCCTGAGACTTGATGCCAACTCAAGGTGTTGGTACTTTGCCCAAGAGCCATGAAACGAATCTGCCATGTTCCTCAGGTACAAAGGTCAATGGACGTGTGCTTTCTAGGCATCCAAGAGGTAGTTCTCTGCTACACAAAAATTCCACATAGGGAACCCTAGAGCAAACAAATAAGACTGCTCCTGTCAGGTTGAAGGAAACCTTGGTTGTTTGGAGCATCTCACAAGCCCCAGCCTGGGAAGTCCTCCACATTCTCTTGATGCCAACCCTCCATTTGTTAGTCATCATAGACACAAATTCCAGCATGAGCAAACATCTGACATCTGCTCTTACTCAGGTGCTGGATATTCGAATCAGTCACGCACACTGGAAATACCTTTCACTTGACACTGTATTCTTGCATAGTTTGGGTTTACAATTCCATCCTCACCCTACTGGACTGCAAGTCCTCTTGAGAGGGAATTAGGGAGACAAAACGCAACATTCTGCCTTCCCCATAGAAAGAAGAAGGGCCTGGTGAGTCTGCCCAGAAACTCCCCATGAAGATCAATCTACTTGGCCCTCGAGGGAACCCCGATTTATACTTTGCGCTGGCCACTAGCACTGTGTCTGAGAGAGCCTGAGCCCCAACCTCGTGCCAGCCACCCAGAGTGTGGGGCCCTTATCCAGCATGTGGGACTGGCCATGGCCCAGTCATCTCTACCCATCCTTGGTATTCCGGCAACTATCCCAGATCTTTGCTGGAATCCCTACCAGTGGGGGAACCTGAAGCACAATTGAGAACTCCTCCTTCCCCATGGCAGGAAGCCTGGCTGTTGCTATGGGTGCCCAACCCTCAGAATTAGAACCAGGTGCATGGCCAATGAGACAACGCCCAATCATAAGGGCCACCTGGGCCAAAGCAGGCATTGTGTCCCTCAACCTTAGCATGCATTCAAACAAATGCTCTCAGTTGTTTCTGCAGGGTCCCGCATCGCAGGCCTGGTATGCCCTTAGGACCAAATCCTAACACTTCGTGGGATTTTCCATGCCAACATAACCAGAGCCCGTCTCTGGAATCTCTGTTTTGAAGCACCCCTATGATGGAAAACAGCACTCTTCCCTCCCCTGAGAAAACTATTAGGAGCTGCCAGGATGCGTAGAGAGAAAAAATCTCCCAGGGCTCCATAAGACCACACCTTCATTCCGAGGCCATCCTGGACACACAATCCAGATACAAGAGACTGTGCTACCACCTTCGAATCACCTGGTTTACAGTTCCAGATGAGCTGCCCTACAGACCTATGCATTGGGCCTGTGATCACCTCGCCATTAACCCTACCCCAAGTTTGTGTTTGCAGACTTCTTTCCCAAAACCATGGCTCACATGCCCTCTATGATGGGTCTCTGTAGCCACACCACAGGAAAGATCCTGCTATCCCCAATGAAACTGTGTCAATCACATTTGCCCAAACCCTCCAGATTAGGAGAGACCTGCAAGTCCCCTGAGCCCAGTCCAATATTGGAGGCCACTCTGGACACAAATGCACAGTGTGCAACACCCTGATCACCTCCATCCAGGAAGACACCCAAGTCAATGGTCCTGAGTCAGAAGATTGGTCCCGGAACCCCACAATAGAATATCTCCTGTCCCCAGATGGAATTCGTGCTCTTCAACTTGTGTCAAGGGTCGGGGTATATGAATTATGCACAGCCCCTTAGCCCCCAGCACATTCTAAGATCTCTCTGGTAACAAACAAACAGCATTGTGATCCATCTTCATGAGATTCCATGTCACTTCAAGTCCTTGGTAATTCGCCCCAGAGCCACCAGAATGAACCTGCCATGTTCCTCACCTGATATGGTCAGTGGAGGTGTGCTTTCCAGGCATCCATGTGGGAGTGCTCTTCTACTTATTCTTTCCACATGTGGGACCCTGGAGCAAACAAACCAGACTGCCACTGACCAGTAGAAGGGAACCCTCTGTTTGGAGCATCTCAGAAGCACCAGCAGGAGAAATCCTCCATGGCCCTTGACACAACCCCTCCATTTGTCAGTCATCATAGACAAAAACTCCAGCATGAGAAAACATCTGAAATCTGCCGTTATTTAGATTCTGCATTTTCTTTTCCACCACTGCACACTAGAACTGCGTTTCACTTGACACTGAATTTATCCATAGCTTGGGTTTAGAATTCCATCCTCAGCCTCCTGGTCTGCAAGCCCTCTAGAGAGGGAATTTGGAGCCACAAGGCAACATTCTCCATTCCCACTAGAAAGAAATAGGGCCTGGTGAATCTTGCCAGAAACTCCACATGAGGTTCAATCTACTTGGCACTCGATGGAACCTTGATTTATAGGCTGTCCTGGGCACTAGTACTAGTACTAACTAGTACTAGTACTGTGTCTGACAGAGCCTGAGCCAAGACCTAGTTTCAGGCACCCAGAGATATGAGCCCATATCCAGCATGTGAGATTGGCCAGGGCCCAAGTCCATCATCTCTACCCATCCTTGGTATTCAGGCACCTGTCCTCAGACCTTTTATGTAATCCCTACCAATGGGGTAACCTAAAGCACAATAGAGAACTCCTCCTTCCCCATGGTAGGAATCCTGGCTGTTGATATGAGTGTCCAAACCTCAAAGTGGGAGCCAGCTGCATGGCCAAGGAGACAATGCCCACTAATGAGGGCTGCCCTGGGCACAAGTAGCCATTGTAACCCTCAGCTTGATCAAGCCTTCAAAAAAATGCTCTTAGTTGCACCTCCAGGATCCTGCATTGCAGGCCTGATATGCCCTTAAGCCCAAATCCTAACACATCGTGGGATGTTCCATGTGCACATACCCAGAGCCCGTCACTGGAATCCCTGTTTTGAGGCACCCCTAAGATGGAAAACAGCACTCTTCACTTCCCTGAGAAAGCCACCAAACTAATGGGATCCCCCAGGATCCTTGAGAAGAAGAATCTCCCATGGTCCCATGAGTCCACACCTGTATTCCAAGGCCAGCGTGGATATGCTATCCAGATACAAGAGACTGTGCTACTGGCTTCGAGTCACCTGATTTACAGTTCCTGACGTGCTGCCCTCCAGATCTTTGGATTGGGACTGTGAACACCTCTCCATTAACCTTATCCCGAGTTTGTGTTTGCAGATCTCTCTCTAAAAACCATAGCTCACATGTCCTCCAGGATGGGGCCCCTAGAGTCACACCACAAGACTGTGCTTGCCATCCCCAAGGAAACTGGGCCCATCACAGTTGCCCAAACCCTCCTGATTAGGAGAAACCCGGAATGCTCCTGAGCACATCCCAATATTGGAGGCTGCTCTGGATGCAAATGCACAGTCTGAAACACCCTGATCACCTCCATCCAGGCAGACACCCAAATCAATGGTCCTGAGTCAGATAATTGAACCTGACATGGCCCTAGGACCTCATTGGAAGAGGGATTAACTTTTCAGGCACCTGTCCTCATAGGCCTCTTCAGGAATACCAACTTATGATACAAATTATGGCCCCTGAGCCCCAGGGTGGGAAATCCTCCATGGCCTCTTGACGCCACCTCTCCATTTGTTGGTCATCATAGACACAAACTCCAGCCTGAGCAAACATCTGACATCCGCCCATATTCAGGCGCTGATATTGGAATCAGCTGCTGCACACTGGAACTGCCTTTCGCTTTGCAATGAATTTAAGCCTAGCTTCAGACTACAATTTCATCCTCACCCTACTGGTCTGCCATATCTCTTGATAGGGAATTCTGGAGCCACAACGCAACATTCTGCCTTCTTCATAGATAGAAGGACCTGGTGTGTCTGCCCATAAACTGCACATGAAGATCAATATACTCAGCCCAGGAGGGAACCCCTATTTATAGTTTGCCCTAGCCACTAGTGCTGTGTCTGACAGCGCCTGAGCCCCTACCTCGTGTCAGCAACCCAGAGGGTGGGGCCCACATTAACCATGTGAGACCGGCCATGGCCCAGGGCTGTCATTACTACCCATCCTTGGTATTCAGGCATCTGTCCCCTAGATCTTAGCTGGAATCCCTACCAATGGGGGGACCTGAAGCACAATAGAGAATTCATCCTTCGCCATGGCAGGAATCCTGGCTTTTGGATGGGTGTCCAACCCTAGGAATGGGAACTGGCTGCATGGCTGAGTAGACATCGCCCAATCCTGATGGCCTCCGGGGCACAAGCAGACATTGGGACCCTCAGCTTGACCATACTTTCAAATAAACGCTCTCAGTTGCACCTCCAGGATCCCGCATTGCATGCCTGGTATGGCCCTAGGCCTAAATATTAACCCTTGGTGGGATTTTCCAAGCACTTAGACCCAGAGCTCATCTCTGGAATGCCTGTTTTGGGGCACGCCTAAGCTGGAAAACAGTACTCATCCCTTCCCGGAGAAATCCAACAAACTATTGAGAACCGCCAGGATCCTTGAGAGGAGAAATCTCCCATGGACCCTTGAGACAACACCTGCAATAAAGGCCATTCTGGAAATTAAATCCAGATACAATTACCTGTGCTACCACCTTTGAGTTACGTGATTTACAGTTCCAGACTTGCTGCCCTCCTGGTCTATGGATTGGGACTATGATCACCTTGCCACTAACCCTAACCTAAGTTTGTGTTTGCAGACTTCTCTCTCAAAATCATGGCGCACATGTCCTCCAGGATGGGGTCTCTGGAGTCACACCACAGGACAGTTCCTGCAATCCCCAAGGAAACTGCCCATCACAGTTGTCCAAAAACCCCATATAAGGAGAAACCTGCAAGGAACCTGAGCCAACCCTAGTATTGGATGCCACTCTGGACAGAAATGCACAGTCTGAAACACCCTCATCACCTGCATCCAGTCAGACACCAGAGTCAATGATCCTGAGTCAGAAGATTGAATGACATTCCCCTAGGGCCTCATTCAAACCCTTTATTAGGTTTTCAGGCTTCTGTCCTCAGAGACCTGTTCTGGATTACCAATTTATGATACAACATATGGCCACTGAGCCCCACAACAGAATATCTCCTGCCCCCAGAAGCAATCCAGGCTCTTGGGCCTGTGTCAAATCCTCAGGCTAGATGAATCCTGCATGGCCCATTAACCACCAGCACATTCTAAGATCTCCCTGGTAACAAACCAACATTTTGACCCATCTTCATGAGGTTCCATGTCCAATCCAGTCTTTATTTCTTCGCCTCAAAGCCACCAGATGCCATGTTCCTTCGCTGTCATGGTCAATGAAGGTGTGCTTTCCAGTCACCCATGTGGGAGATCTATGTTATCCGATCTTTCGACATGGGGAACCATGGAGGAAACAAATCAGACTGCCCCTGTCTGGTAGAAGGAAACCTTGCTGTTTGGAGCATCTCAAAAACACCAGATTGGGAAATCCTCCATAACCACTTGACGCCACCCCTCCATTTTTGTGTCATCATAGACACAAACTCCAGCATGAGCAAATATCTGACATCCACCCTCACTCAAGTGCTGAATATTGGATTCAAACATTGCACACTGGAAATTTCTTTCGCTTGATACAGAATGTAACCATAGCTTAGGTTTACAATTCCATCCTCAGCCTCCTGGTCCACAAGCCCTCTTGATAGTGAATTCTAGAGCCACAAAACAGCATTCTGCCTTCCCCTTACAAACAAGAAGGGCCTGGTGAGTCTGCCCAGAAACCATACATGAGGATCAATCTGCTCGGCACTCGAGGGAACCCCAATTTATAGGCTGCCCTGGGCACTAGTGCTGTGTCTGACAGAGCCTGAGCCAAGACCTAGTGTCAGCCACCCAGTGATCGGGGCCCATATCCACGATTTGATACTGGCCATGGCCCATGTCCATCATCTTTACCCATCCTTGGTATTCAGGCCTCTGTCCCCAGACCTTTGCTGGAATCCCCGCTAATGGGGGAACCTGACGCACTATAGAGAACTCCTCTTTCCCCATGGCAGGATTCTGGCTGTTGGGATGGTTTTCCAACCCTCAAAGGGGGAGCCAGCTGCATGGCCAATGTGACCACGCCCACTCATGAGGGCCACCTGGGCATAAGCAAGTATTGTGACCCTCAGCCTGAGAATGATTTCAAACAAGACCTCTCAGTTGCACCTCCAGGATCCTGCATGCAGGCCTGGTAAGCCACTAGGCCCAAATCCTAACACTTGGTGGGATTTTCCAGGGGACCAAACCCAGAGTCCGTCTCTGGAATCCATATTTTGGGGCACCCCTAACATGAAAAACAGCACTCTTCCCTTCCCCGAAAAAGCCACCAACTATTGGGAGCCACCAGGATCCTTAGAGAGGAAAAATCTCCCATGGACCCATGAGGCCACAACTGCATTCTGAGGCCATCCTGCACACAATACAGAGAAAAAAGCCTGTGATTCTGCCTTTGAGTCACCCGATTAACAGTTCCTGAAGAGCTGCCATCCATGTCTATGCATTGGGCCTGTGATAACCTTGCCACTAACCCTAACCCAAGTTTGTGTTTTCAGACTTCCCTCCCAAAACCGTGGCTCACATGCCCTCCAGTTTGTGATAACTGGAGCCACACCACGGGATTGTACCTGTCTTCCCAAAGGAAACTGTGATTGTCACTATTAAACAAACCCTCTAGATTAGGAGAACCCTGCAAGTTCCCTAAGCCCAGCCCAATATTGGAGGCCACTCTGGACGCAAATGCACAGTCTGACACACCATATCACCTACATCCAGGCTGATATCCAAGTCAATGGTCCTCAGACAGAAGATTGAACCTGACATGCTCCTAGGATTCACTGGAACACTAGAATAGGTTTTCAGGTATCTGTACTCAGAAGGCTGTTCTGAATATCAATGTATGATACAATATGGTCACTGAGCCACACAAAAGAACATCTCCTGTCCTTAGAAGAAAGCTGTGCTCTGGACCTGTGTCAAACACTCTGGGTAGATGAATCCTTCAAGGCCCCCTGGCAACCAGCACATTCTATGATCTCCCTGACAACATACCAGCATTGTGACCCATCTTCATGAGACTCCATGACAACTCCAGCCCTTGGTACTTCGGCCCAGAGCCACCAGAATGAAACTGCCATGTTCCTCTGCTGCCATGGTCAATGTAGGTGTACTTTCCAGGCATCCAGCGGGAGTGCTCTGATACCAACTTTCCACATGGGGAACCCTGGAGGAAACAAACCAGACTCCCCTGTACGGTAAAAGGAATCTTTTCTGTATGGAGTATCTCAAGCCTGAGGGTGGGTAATCCTCCATGGCCTCTTGAGGCCACCCATCCATTTGTTGGTCATCATAGACACTAACTCCAGCGTGAGCAATCAACTGACATCTGCACTTACTCAAGTGCTGGATATTTGAATCAGCTGCTACACACTGGAATTGCCTTATGCTTGGCACTGAATTTAAAAGTAGCTTGGCGGGACGCCTGGGTGGCTCAGTTGGTTAAACAGCTGCCTTCGGCTCAGGTCATGATCCCAGCGTCCTGGGATCGAGTCCCACATCAGGCTCCTTGCTCCGCAGGGAGCCTGCATCTCCGTCTGACTCTGCCTTCCACTCTGTCTGCCTGTGCTTGCTCTCGCTCGCTCTCTGACAAATAAATAAAATCTTGAAAAAAAAAAAGTAGCTTGGGTTTGCAATTCCATCCTCACCCTGGTGTTCAGTAAGCTCTCTTGATAGGGAATTCTGAAGCCACAACACAGCATTCTGCCTTCCCCATAGCAAGAAAAAACAGCCTGGAGAGACTGCCCAGAAACCCTACATGAGGATAAATCTACTCGACCCTCGAGTGAACCCCATTTATAGGTTTACCTGGCCACTAGCGCTGAGTCTGACAGAACCTCGTCTCTGACCTCGTGTCAGGACCCAGAGACTGGGTTCCAACTCCAGAATGTGAGACCAGCCATGTCCCAGGGCTGTCATCTCTACCCATTCTTGATTCAGGCATCTGTCCCCAGACATTTGCTGAAATCCCTGCCAATGGGGGAACCAGAAGCACAATAGGGAAATCCTCCTTCCCCATGGCAGGAATGATGGCTCTTGGGATGGGTTTCCAGACCTCAGAGTGGTAGCCAGCTGAATGGCCAATGATAACCCGCCCACTCATGAGGGCCGCCCTGGACACAAGCAGGCATTGTGACCCCCAACATGAGCATGCTTTCAAACAAACACTCTCAGTTGCATTCCAGAATCCAAATTTGCAGGCCTGATATGCCCCTAAGCACAAATCCTAACACCTGGTGGGATTTTTCAGGGGCCCAGAAACACAGCCTGTCTCTGGAATCCCTGTTTTGGGACACCCCTAAGATGGAAAATAGCACTCTCCCCTTCGCCAAGAAAGCCACCATAGTATAGGGAGCCGCTAGGATCCTTGAGAGGAAAAATCTCCCATGGATCCATGAGACCACACCTGTATTCCGAGGCCATCCTGGACACAAAAGCCAGATACACAAGCCTGTGCTACCACCTTCAAGGCAACTAATTTATAGTTCCAGACGAGCTGCCCTCCAGGTCTATGCATTGGGCCTGCGATCACCTCACCGCTAACCTTAACCCAAGTTTGTGCTTACAGACTTCTATCCCGAAACCATGGCTCATATTTCCTCCAGGATGGGGTCTCTGGAGCCACACCAAAGGACTGTGCCTGCCATCCCCAAGGAAAATGTGTCCGTCACATTTGCCTAAAACTTCGAGATAAGGAGAAACCTGCAAGGCCCCTGAGCCCACCCCAATACTGGAGGCCCCTCTGGACACAAATGTGCAGTCTGAAATACGCTGATCACCTGAATCCAGGCAGATACCCAAGTCAGTGTTTCTCAGTCAGAAGATTGAACCTGACATGCTCCTATGACCTCATTGTAACCCCTGATTAGGTTTTCAGGCATCTGTAATCAGAGACCTGTTCTGGAGTACCAACTTAAGATACAACATATGGTCCCTGATCCCCACAACAGAACATCTCCTTTCTCTAGATGGAAGCCGTGCTCTTGGAACTGTGTCAAACCCTCAGGGTAGATGAATCCTACTTGGCCCGTAGCCACCAGCAGATTCTAAGATCTCACTGGTAACAAGCCAGCATTGGGAGCCATCTTCATGAGATTCCATGTCAACTACAGGCCTTGGTACTTCACCCCAGAGCCTTCAGAAAGAACCTGTCATGTTCCTCAGCTGCAATGTTCAGTGGAAGTGTGCTTTCCAGGCATCCATGTGGGAGTGCTCTGCTACCCAAACTTTCCACATGGGGGACTCTCGAGCAAACAAATCTGACTGCCCTGTCCTGTAGAAGGAAACCTGGCTGTTTGGAGCATCTCACAAGCTCAAGTGTGGGAAATCCTCTATGACCTCTTTTCAACTTCTCTCCATTTGTCGGTCATTATAGACACAAACTCCAGCTTGAGCAAACATCTGACGTCTGCGCTTACTCAGGTGCTGGATATTCGAATCAGCCGCTGCACACTGGAAATGCCATTCGCTTGTCACTGAATTTATTCATAGCTTGGGTTTACAATTCCATCCTCACCCTACTGGTCTACAAGCCCTCATGATAGGGAATTCTGCAGCCACAACACAGCATTCTGCCTTCCCAATAGAAAGAAGAAGGACCTGGTGAGTCTGCCCAGAAACTCCACATTATGATCAATCTACTTGTCCCTTGAGGGAACCCTGAATTATAGACAGCCCTGGCCCCTAGTGTTGTGTCTGACAGAGCCTAAGCCCCGACCTCGTGTCAGCCACCTAGAAGGCGGGGCCCATATCCCGCATGTTAGACTGGCCACGGAACAGAGCCGTCATCTTTACCCATCCTTGGTATTCAGGCATGTGTCCCCAGACCTTTCCTGGAATCCCTACCAATGAGGGAACCTGAATCACAATAGAGAAATCCTCATTCCCCATGGCAGGATTCCTGTAAGTACGGAAGGGTGTCCAACACTCAGAGTGTTAGCCTACTGAATGGCCATTGAGACCACCCCCATTCCTGAGGGCCACCCTATGCAAAAGCTTGCATAGTGACCCTCAACCTGAGCATGCTTTCAAACAAACGCTCTCAGTTGTATCTCCAGGACTTGCATTGGAGGCCTGGTAAGCCCCTATGCCCAAATCATAACCCTTGGTGGGTATTTCCAGGTGCCCAGAGCCAGAGCACTTCTCTGCAATCCCTGTTATGGGACACCCTTAATATGGAAAACAGAACTCTTTCCTCTCTGAGAAAGCCACCACATTATAAGGAGCCGCCAGGATACTTGAGAGGAAATATCACCCATGGACACCTGAGACCACACCTGCATTCTTAGTCCATCGTGGATACACAATCCAGATAAAAAAGCCTGTGCTACCTCCTTTGAGGCATGCGATTTACATTTCACACGGAGCTTCCCTCCAGGAGTATGCATTGGGCCTACAATCACTTCGCCACTAAACCTAACCCGCATTTGTGTTTGCAGACTTCCCTCCCAAAACCATGGCTCTCATGCCCTCCAGCATGGGGTCTTTGGAGCCACACCACAGGACTGTGCCCACCATTGCCAAGGAAACTGTGCCCATCAAATTGCCCTATCTTTCCAGATTAGGAGAAACCTGCAAGGCCCCTGAGCCCACCCCAATACTGGTTGCCACTCTGTACACAAATGCACAGTCTGGAACACCCTGATCACCTACATCTAGGCAGACTTTGAAGTCAATGATACTGAGTCAGAGGATTGAACCTGACATTCCGTTAAGATTTTATTGGAACCCTAGATTAAATTTTCAGGCATCTATCCTCAGAGGCCTGTTCTGCAATACCAAATTATGATACATTTGGTCCGTTAGCCCCACATCAGAACATCTCTGGTCCGAGAAGGAAACCGTGCCCTTTGACCAGTGTCAAACCCTCAGGGTAGATGAAATCTACATGGTCCCTTAGCCACCAGCACACTCTAAGGTCTCCATGGTAACAAACCTGCATTATGACCCATCTTCATGAGACTTCATGTCAACTCCAGGCCTTGGTAATTCGCCCAAGAGCCACCAGAACGAATTGGCCATGTTTCTCAGCTGCAATTTTAATGGAGGTGTGCTTTTCAGGCATCCACGTGGGAGTGCTCTGCTACCCAAACTTTCCACATGGGGGACCCTGGAGCAAATAAACCAGTCTCCCCCTGTGTGGTAGAAGGAAACTTTGCTGTTTGAAGCATCTCACAAGCCCCAGCATGTGAAATCCTCCATGGCCTCTTGACGCCACCCCTCCATTCATCGGTCATCATAGACATAAACTCCAGCATGAGGAAATGTCTGACTTTCACCTTTACTCAGGTGCTGGATATCTGGAATCAAACACTGCACAATGGAACTGCCTTTTGCTTGGCACTGAATTGAACCTTAGCTTGAGTTTACAATTCCATCCTCACCCTACTGGTCCCCAAGCCCGCTTGATAGGGAATTCTGGGGCCACAACGCAGCTTTTTGCCTTCCCCTTAGAAAGAAGAAGGGCATGGTGATTCTGCCCAGAAACTCTGCATGAGGATCAATCTGCTCAGCCCTTGAGGGATCCCTGATTCATACTCAGCCCTGACCACTAGTTCAGTTTCTGACAGAGCCTGAGTGCTCAATTCATGTCAGCTACTCAGAGAGTCAGGCATGTGAGACTGGCCATGTCTCAGGTCCCTCATCTCTACCCATCCTTGGTATTCAGGCATCTGTCCCCAGAAATTTGCTAGAATACCTGCTAATGGGGGAACCTGAGGCACAATAGAGAATTCTTCCTTTTCCATGGCAGGAATCCTGGTAGTTGGGATGGGTGTCCTACATTAAAGTGGTAGCCAGCTGCATGGCCAAGGAGACAACTCCCACTCATAAGGGCTGCCCTAATCACATCAGGCATTGTGACACTCAGATTAGCATGCTTTCAAACAAACGCTCTCAGTTGTACCTCCAAGTCACACATTGTAGGCCTGGTACTCCCCTAGGCCCAAATCCTAATCCTGGTGGGATTTTCCAAGCACCCAGACTCACAGCCCTTCTCTGGAATCCCTTTTTGGGGAACATCTAAGATTGAAAACAGCACTCTTCCATTCAAACGAGAAAGCCACCATACTATTGGGAGCTTCCAGGATCCGTAGAGAGGAAAATACTCTCATGGAAACATTAGAACACACCTGCATTCCAAGGCTATCATGGACACACAATCCAGATACAAAAGCCAGTGCTAGTGCCTTCGAGGTACGTGATTTACAGTTCCTGACGATCTGCCCTCCAGGTCTATGCATTGGGCCTACGATCACCTCGCAACTCAACCTAATCCGAGTTTGTGATTGCAGACTTCTCTCCCAAAACCATGGCTTACATGCCCTCCACGATGGAGTCTCTGGAGCCACACCACAGGACTGTGCCTGCCACCCCCAAGGAAACCGTGCCCACAAATTTGCCTAAACCTTCAAGATTAGGAGAAACCTGCAAGGCCCCAGAGCCCACCCCAATATTGGAGGCCACTCTGTACACAAAGGCACAGTCAGAAACATTCTGGTTGCCTACATATAGGCAGACACCGAAGTCAATGTTCCTGAGTCTGATGATTCAACCTGAAATTCCCCTTGGACTTCATTGGAACCCTAGATGAAGTTTTTAGGCATCTGTCCTCAGAGGCCTGTTCTGGAATACCAACTTATGATACAACATTTGGTCCGTGAGCCCCACAACAGAACATCTCCGATACCCAGAAAGAAACCATGTTCTTCGACCGGTGTCAAACCATCAGGATAGACTAATCATACATGGCCCCTTAGCCACCAGCACATAGTAAGATTTCCGTGGTAACAAAACTGCATTGTGACCCAACTTTATTAGAATCCAGGCCTTGGTACTTTGCCCTAGAGCAACCAGAAAGAACCTGCCATGTTCCTTAGGTGCAATGGTCAATGTAAGTGTGCTTTCCAGTATCCACATGCGAGTACTATGCTACCCAAACTTTGCACATGGGGGAACCTGGTGTAAACAAACCAGACCTCCCCTGTCCAGTAGAAGGAAACCTTATGTTTGGATCAACTCACAGGCCTCAGCGTGTAAACTGCTCCATGGCCTCTTGATGCCACCACTCCATTGGTCGGTCATCATAGACACAAACTCCAGTCTAAGCAAACATCTGACATGCACCCTTATCCCGGTGCTGGATGTCTTGAATAAACCACTGCACATTGGAACTGCCTTCCACTTGGCACTGAATTGAACCATAGCTTGTGGTTACAATTCCATCCTCACCTGACTGGTCCCTAAGCCCTCTTGATAGGGAAATCTGGGGCCACAACGCAGCATTCTGCCTTCCCCATCGAATGAAGAAATGCCTGGTGAGTCTGCCCTGAAAACCCATATGAGGATCAATCAGGTCGGCCCTCGAGTCAACACCAATTTATAGGCTGCCATGGCCACTAGTGCCGTGTCTGACAGAGCCTGAGCTCGACTGAGTTTCAGCCACTAAAGAGAAGGCCCCATATCTAGCATTTGGGATTGCCATGGCCAAAGTATGTCATCTCTACCCATCCTTGATATTCAGGCACCTGTCCCCAGACCTTGGCAGGGATCCCTGCCAATTAGGGAACTTGAAGCACAATAGAGAACTCTTCTTTCCCCATGGCAATAAACCTGGCTTTTGGGATGGGTGTTCTACCCTCAAAGGGGGAGCCAGTTACAACATCAATGACACCACACACACTCCTGAGGACTACCCTTGGCACAAACAGGCATTGTGACCCTCACCCTGAGCATGCTTTCAAAAAATCCCTCTCAGATTCACCACAATGATCCCTCATTTCAGGCCTGGTATGCCTGTAGGTTCAAATCATAAAACTTGGTGGGATTTTCGAGGTGCCCAGACCCAGAGACCATCTCTGGAATTTTTGTTTTGGTGCACCCTTCAGATGGAAAACAGCACTCATCCCTTCCCCAAAAATGTCACCAAATTATGAGGAGCCACCAGGATCCATAGAGAGGCAATGTCTCCCATGGACCCATGAGAACACACCTGCATTCCGAGGCCATCCTGGACACACAATCCGGAGAGAAAAGCCTGTGCTACTGCCTTCCATTCACCCTAATTACAGTTCCAGATGAGCTGCTCTCAAGGTATATGCATTGGGCCTGTGATCACCTCGCCACTCACCCTAATTCGAATTTGTGTTTGCAGACTTATCTACCAAAACCATGGCACACATGCCCTCCAGGATGGGGTCTCTGGATCCACACTGCAGGACTGTCCCTGCCATCCACAAGGAAACTGTTTCCATCACAGTTGCCCAAACTGTCTAGATTAGGAGAAACCTACAAGGCCTCTGGGCCTACCCCAATTTCGGCGGCCGCTCTGAACACAAATGCACAGTCTGAAATACCCTGATCTCCTACATCCAGGAACACAGCCAAGTCAATGGTCCTGAGTCAGAATAATGAACCTAACATGCCCCTAGGACGTCATTGGAACCATTGATTCGGTTTTCAGACATGTGTCCTCAGAGGCCTGTTCTAGAATGCGAACTTATGATACAACATGTGGTGCCTGGGCCACACAACAGAACATCTCCTGTCCCCAGAAGGAAACCGTGCCCTACAATCTGTGCAAAATCCCAGAGTAGTAGATTCCTGCACAACTACTAAGCCACCAGCACATTCTAAGATCTACCTGGTAACAAACCAGCTGTGTGGCCCATCTGCAAGAGATTCCATGTCAAATCAAGGACTTGGTACTTTGCTACAGAGACACCAGAATAAAGCTGCCATGTTCTTCAGTTGCAATGGTCAATGAAGTTGAACATTCCAGGCATCCATGCGGTAGAGCTCTGCTACCCAAACTTTCCACATGGGGGACCCTGGAGCAAATAAACCACACTCCACCTGTCCAGTAGAATGAAACCTTGCTATTTGGAGCAGCTCATGAGTCTCAACGTGAAAATCCCTACATGGCTTCTTGACGCCACCCCTCCATTTGTCAGTCATCATAGACACAAACTCCAGTGTGAGCAAATATCCGACGTCCTCCCTTACTAAGGTGCTGGATATCTCGAAAAAGCTGCTGGACACAGGAACTGCCTTCCGCTTGGCAGTGAATTGAACTGTAGCTTGTGTTTACAATTCCTTCCTCACCCGACTGGTCCCCAAGCCTTCTTGATAGCGAATTATGGACACACAACACAGCATTCTGCCTTCCCGATAGAAACAAGTGCCTGGTGAGTCTGGCCAGAAACCCCACATGAGGATCAATCTGCTCGGCCCTATATCGGAGGGACCCTGATTTATAGGTTGCCCTGGCCACTAGTGCTGTGTCTGACAGAGCCTGAGCCCAGACCTAGTGTCAGTCACCAGAGTTTGAGCCCCACATCTAGTATTTGGGAATGCCATGGCTCAAGTATTTCATCTCTACCCATCCTTGGTATTCAGGCACCTGTCCCCAGACCTTTGCTGGAATCCCTGATAATGGGGCATCCTGAAGCACAATAGAGAACTCCTCCTTCTTCATATCAGGAAACTTGGCTGTTAGGATGGGTGTTCAACCCTGAAAGGGGGAGTCATTTACAAGTCCAGTGAGACCACACAAACGCCTCAGGGATGCCCTGGAGGCAAACAGGCCTTGTGACCCTCAGCCTGAGCATGCTTTCAAACAATCCTTCTCTGTTGCACCACCATGAACCCGCATTGCAGGCCTAATATGCCCTAAGCCCAAATCCTAGCACTTGTTGTGATGTCCCAGATGCCATGAACCAGAGCCCGTCTCTGGAATCCCTGTTTTGGGGCACCCATAAGGTGGAAAACATCACTCTCCCCTTCCCCGAAAAAGCCACCAAACTATGGAGAGCCACCAGGATCCATAGAGAGGAAAAGACTCCCATGGACCCATGAGACCACACCTGCATTCCAAGGCCATCCTGGACACACAATCCAGAGAGAAAAGCCTGTGCTACTGCCTTCCAGTCTCCCTAATTATAGTTCATGACGAGCTTCCCTCAAGGTCTACGCATTGGGCCTGTGATCACCTCGCCACTCACCCTAATTTGTATTTGTGTTTGCAGACTTCTCTCCCAAAACCATGGCTCACATGCCCACCAGAATGTGATCTCTGGAGCCACACCACAGAACTCTGGCTGCCAACCCCAAGGACACTGTGCATATCAGATTTGCCCAAACCTTCCAGATTAGGAGAAACCTGTGTGGCCCCTGAGCCCACACCAATATTGCCGGCCACTCGGGATGGAAATGCGCAGTCTGAAACACCCTTATCACCTACATCCAGGGAAATAGCCAAGTCAATGATCGTGAGATAGACGATTGAACCTAAAATGCCAGTAGGCTCTCAATGGAACCCCATTAGGTTTTTAGGCATCTGTCCTCAGGGGCCTGTTCTGAAATACCAATCTATGACACATCATATGGTCTCTGAGCCACACGACAGAACATTCCCTGTCCCCAGAAGAATACCATGCTCTTGGACCTGTGCCAAACCCTCAGGGTAGGAGAATCCTGCATGGCACCTTAGCAACCAGCACATTCTAAGTTCTCCCTGGTAACAAACAAGCATTGTGACCCATCTGCAAGAGATCCCATGTCAACTCAAGGCCTTGGCACTTTGTCCCAGAGCCACCAGAACGAATCTGCCATGTTCCTCAGCTGCAATTGTCAATGGAGGTGTGCTTTCCTGGCATCCATGCCGGAGAGCTCTTCTTCACAAACTTTCCACATGGGGAAACCTAGAGTAAACAAACCAGACTTCACCTACACTGTACAAAAAAATGTTACTTTTTGCAGCAGTTCACAGGCCTCAGCATGTGAACTCCTCCATGGCCTCTTTATACCACCCCTCCACTTGTCGGTCATCATAGACAAAAACTCTAGTGTGAGCAAGCATCTGACATCCACCCTTATTCCAGTGCTGGATATCTCGAGTAAACTGCTACAAATTGGAACTGCCTTCTGCTTGGCACTGAATTGAACCATAGCTTTTGTTTACAATTCCACCCAAAACTGACTGGTTCCCAAGCTCTTGTGATTGGGAAACCTGGAGCCACAACACAGCATTCTGCCTTCCCTATTCAATGAACAAATGCCTGGGAATCTTCCCAAGAAACTCCACATGAGGATCAATGTGCTCCGCCCTCGAATCTACTCTGATATAAAGGCTGCCATGGCCACTAGCGCTGTGTCTGACAGAGCCTGAGCCCCGACCGAGTTTTAGGCCTCATATCTAGCATTTGGGATTGCTATGGCCCAAGTACGTCATCTCCACCCATCCTTGGTATTCAGGCACCTATCTCGAGACCTTGCTGGAAACCCTGCCAATGGGGCAACCTGAAGCACAGAGGAACCTGACGGAAGAGAACTCATCCTTCCTCATGGCAGGACATTTGGCTGTTGGGTTGGGTGTCCAAATCTCTAAGAGGGAGCCAGATATATGACCAATGAGACCACTCCCACTCCTGAGGGCCGCCATGGGAGCAAACAGGCATTGTGAGACTCAGCCTGAGCAAGCTTTCAAACAATCCCTCTCAGTTGCACCATCATGATCCCGCATTGCAGGCCTCATACACCCCTAGGTGCAAATCCTAACCCTTGGTGGGAAGTCCCAGATGCCCAGAAAAAGAGCCTGTATCTGGAATCCCTGTTTTGGGGCACCCATAAGATGGAAAACAACACTCTTCCCTTCCCCAAAAAAGCCACCAAACTATGAGCTGCACAGATCCATAGAGAGGAAAAGTTTCCCATGGACCCATGAGACTATACCTGCATTCCAAGGCCATCCTGGACACACAATATAGAGAGAAAAGCCTGTGCTACTGCCTTCCAGTCACCCTAATTACTCCTGACAAGCTGCACTCCAGGTCTACTCATTGGGCCTGTGATCACCTTTCCACTAACCATAACCCACATTTGTGTTTGCAGACTTCTCTCCCAAAACCATGGCTCATATGCCCTCCAGGACAGGGTCTCTGGATCCACAACACATGACTGGGCCTGCCATCCCCAAGGAAACTGTGCCCGTCAAACCTGCCCAAACCTTCCAGTTTAGGAGAAACACGCAAGAGCCCTGAGCCCGACCCAATATTGTCGGCAGCACTGGACACAAATGCCAGTCTGAAACGCCCTGATCACCTACATCCAAGCAGACAGCCATTTCAATGTTCCTGGGTCAGAAGATTGTACCTGACATGCTCCTAGGACGTCATTGGAACACTAGATTAGGTTTTCAGGCATCTGTCCTCAGGGTCCTGTTCTGAAATACCAACTTAGGATACAACATGTGGTCCCTGAGCCACACAATAGAATATCTCCTGTCCCCAGTAGGAAACCATGCCCTTCGACCTGTGCCAAACCCTCAAGATTGGAGAATCCTGCACAGCACCTTAGACACCAGCACAAACTCTAGTTTGTGCGTTGACCCATACCACAAGCTTTCCATCTGCTGGACAGTCGAGTCCTGTTGAATGGCTCCAGGATGTCCCATACGGAAAGACTGGAGAGCAGGATTCGAAGGATGGATGCCTGTACAGCATACCTCACATTCCCATTGGCTCTTTGTGACAAGACATGTTTGAACTACTGGCTCTGGGGCGAGCTAACTAGGGGGCTGAATTGAAATGGACTCTCCTGCGGATGGGTCATATTGTGGGTTTGTGTGCATGGAGTCCTTGGAATATTTTGGCAGCTCAGGGGCCATGAAGTATTCGCCTAACCGAAGGGTGTAATATTGCTCCAATTAAAAAGAGATCCCTATGTGGAGATGAGACAGGTTCTCTTTGGTGCCTCAGAAAAGCCCCAGATACTGGTCTTCAAACCAGTTCTCTGAGTAGAGACACCTGGAAACCAAAGCTAGGGTTCAGATTAGAGCCTAGATGCCTGTCCGTTTCAATCTTCTGTCTCTGGGGACACTGTCTGAGTATCTAAGTGGAGATAGTTGCTCAGCTGGTGTCAGAGTGCCCCTCTTAGTCCATGGCCGAGGCTTGGCCTTGGAGACCTTAATGGATTCTCCTAATCTCTAGGGTTGTGGCCAATGGATTGGGTACAGTTTTCTTGGAGAGGACTGGCACAGTCCTTCAGTGTGTCTCCATAGGCCCTAGCCTGGAGGGTGTGTGGGTCCGGGCTGTGGGCACAGAAGTCTGAAAACACAAACTCGGCTTGGGTGTGGAGCCGAGAGCATGGCAGGATGGACCCACAGACCGTGAGAGGAGATCCTCAGCTTATGAAAGAAGGGCAAATGGGAGGCAGTCACGCAAGCTTTTGTCTTTGGATGTTTTGTCTCCCATAGCCGTGGAATGTAGGGGTGACCTCAGGGGCTATGGAAGAGTCTCCCTCTCTGAGGAGTTGGTCCAGCTCTTAAGATTTTGGGGACATTTTGTGGGAAGGGTGGAGTCCTGCTGTCTGGCTCAGGTGTTCTTCCAGGAGAGGGACTCCAGATCACAGTCCTGGGTTCGAGCAAATGGAATACTCGAGCTCTTGTGAAGATTGGGATCATAGGGGCTTGGCAAGCCCCATATGTGGGCTCTTGGTCGAGGCCCTGAGAGACCTTACTTCGACATGGGGCCCATGCTGATGGTCCCAATGCGAGTTTGTACCCAAGGAGGCACTCAAGTTTAGGCTTGGCCTCAGGGGCCATGAAGGTTTCTCCTACACTGAAGGTATGACTCCATGCCAACAGCAAGTTTTCCAGCCATGGGGAAGGAGAAGATCTGATTTGTGCTTCAGTTACCCACGTTTGCCAGGATTTGATATAATATCTAGGGTCAGATGTCTGAAAACCCAGGTTGGGAAGAGATGACGGCATAAGGCCATGGCTTGTCTGATGTGCTTAGTGTGCAGCCAGCTGTTTCCTTGTCTGTCGGGACGTCAGGCTGTGTCAGACAGAGCATTACTGACCAGGGTAGCCTTTCCAGTTAGGGTGCGGTCGAGGCCAGAGCAGGTTGGTTCTCATTTGTGGTTTCTGGAGAGCCCCATAGGGCAACGTTTTTCTTCTGGTGGGCAGGCAGAAAACTGTGTTGTGGTTCTGGAATTCCCAGTCTGGAGGGCTTGTTTGCCAGGAGTGTGAAGAGGGAAGTCTGAAAACACAAGCTAGCCTTAGGTTTGGGGCCGAGGGCATGGCAGGCCCACTCTGCAGAGACTGAATCAAGATCTCCTGCATCTGAGGTCAGGGCGAGTATCAGACGTTGCCTCAGGTTGGAGTTTGTGTCCATTATGGCCCCTTCCTGAAGGGGGTGGGGGCGTCATGAGGCCAGGGAGGTTTCCCAACGCTGGGAGTTATGAGCTGCCCCAAACATCAAGGTTTCCTCTGTAGGACAGTCGAGTACTATGAGATGGTTCTAGGATGACCCCTACAGAAAGACTCGAGAGAAGGGGTCTAAGCATGAATGTCTGCAAATGCCACCTCACATTCCCACTGGCTGCTTGGGGCAAGGCAGGCTCAATCTGCAGGCTCTTGGGCGGGTTTCTCAGAGGGCTGAGTTGAAATGGACTCTCCTGAGGATGAGTCATACTGTGGGTTGGTGGCCATGGAGACCTTGGAATGTGGCGGTGGCTCAGGGACTCTGCAGGTTTCTCCAAACCGAAGGGTTTGACACAGCTCCAACAAAGAAGCTTCCCATGTGGAGACGATAGTTGTTCTGTTTGGTGTCTCAGGAAAGCCCCAGATGCTGGTCTTCAAACCCAGGCCTCTGAGGAGTGACACCTGGAAACCAAAGCAAGAGTTCAGATTAGGGCCCAGGGGCCTGTCTGGTTCAATCTACTGTCTCTGCCGACATCTGTCTGTGTTTCTGCATGGAGGTAGTTGCTCAGCTTGTGTCAGGATGCCTTTGTCCGGAGTGGCTTATAGTAGTGGGATGTCCTCGGGGGCCTTGATGTTTCTCCTATTCTGTGGGGTTATGGGCAATGGAATGGGCATAGTCTCCTTGGAGAGAGCAGGACAGTCCTGTGGTGTGGCTCCAGAGGCCCCAGCCTGGCGGCTGTGTGGGCCAGGGCTGTGGGGACAGACATCCAAAAACACAAACTCGGCTGAGGTTTGGGGCTGAGGTTATGGCAGGAGTGATCTACAGTCCGTGAGGGGAGCTCATTGTGATTAGAAAGTAAGGCGAGTGAGAGGCGGTCGTTCAGGCTTATGTCTCTGGATGTTGTATTCATGATGGTCATTTAATGTAAGCATGGTCTCATGGGCCATGGAAGTCTCCCTCTCTGGTGATTTGTCCGGCTCCCAAGAGATTGGGGTCATTTTGTGGGAAGGGAGGAGTCCTGTATTCTGCCTCATGTGTCCCCACAATAGAGGGATTCTAGAGCAGAGCACTGGGTACATACAACTGGAATACCCACCCTCTGGTTAGGCCTGGGGTCCTATGGGCATGGCAAGCCCATATGCAGATTCTTGGTCCAGCCACTGAGAGACGTTACTTGAATAGTGGACTCATGCTGAGGGTCACAATGTGTGTTTGTGCCCAAGGTGGTCCTCAATATTGGGCGGGACCTCATTGAGCTTGCAGGTTTCTCCTACAGTGAACCTTGGACATGCCAACCTCAGGGTTTCTTGCCATGGGGAAGGAGGAGTTTTGATTTCTGCATCACGTTCACCTCTGGGCACTAATTGGAGATAAGGTCTAGGTTCTGAAGCCTGAAAACCGAGGTTTGGAAGAGATGACGACCTAAGGCCATGGCGGGTCCGATGTGTTCAGTTTGGGGCCAGCTTTCTAGGTGTCGTTCAGGAGGTCTGCACTCAGGCTGTGCCAGACAGGGCATTCGTGCCCAGATACGCTGTATAATTGGGGTACAGTTGAGTGGCATGCAGAAGATAATTATTTGGGGTTTCTCCGTAGCCCCATAAGGCAAAGTCTTTCTTCTGGAGGGCAGGCAGAGTGCTGCATTCTGGCTCCGGAACTGCCAAACTGGAGGCCTTGCGGCCAGGAATGCAAGGATGTAAGTCTGAGAACTGAAGCTTTGCTTTGGTTTCAGGGCGAGGAAATGACAGGCACACTCTGCAGAGCTGAATTTAGATTTCATGCATTTGAGGTCAGGGCGAGGTTCATATATTGGCTCAGGTTGGAGTTTCTGTCCATGATGACCCCTTCATGAAGGGGGGTCATCACACCGCCATTGGTGTTTTCCCATGATGGCAGTAGTGAGATGCTCCAAACCACAAGGATTTTCTGCGGGTCAGTTGAAACCTGTTGGATGGCTCCAGGGCATCCCATATGGAACAATTGCAGAGCAGGGTTGTAAGGATGGATGCCTGGGCATCCGGCCTTGCATTCCAATTGTCTCCTAGCGAAACGGCACGTTTGATTGCTGCCTATGATGTAGCAGCCGAGGGGGCTGAGTTGAAATGCATTCTCCTGAGGATCGGTCATAATGTGGGATTATGTCTATGGAGACCTTGGAATGGGGCAGTGGCACCAGGGCTCTGAAGGATGCTCCTAACCAGAGGTTTTGACACAGCTCCAAGAAGCATTTTTCCCATGGGGAAACAAGATTTGTTCTCATTGGTGCTTCAGTAACCCCCAATATGCTGGTATTGGAAACCAGAACTCTGAGGAGAGATGCCTGGAAACCAAGGCAATGGATCTGATTAGGGCCTGGGGCCTGTCTGGTTTAATCTTCTTCTCTCGGTTCATCTGTCTATGGGATTGAGTGGAGGTAGTTCCTCAGCTGGTGTCAGATTGCCCCTATTTGTCCTGGGCAGTCTACACTATTGGGATGGCCACTTTGACTTTGGAGGTTTCTCCTAATTTGCAAGTTTGTGGCCAATGAAATGGGCAGAATTCCTTTGGGGAGGGAAGGCACAATCCTGAGGTGTGGCTCTAGGGGCTCAAGCATGGAGGGTGTGTGGGTCAGAGCTGTGGGGACAGAAGTCTGAAAACAGAAACTCGTCTTAGGTTTGGGGACATAGGTATGGGAGGCCCGATCTACAGACCTTGAGCAGAACTCTTCAGGATATGAACAAAGAGTGAGTGTGAGGCACTTGCTCAGGCTTTTGACTCTGGATTTTGTGTCACTGATGGCCGTGGAATGTAGGGGCGTCCTCATGGACCATGGGTGAGACTTCCTCTATGGGGATTTGGATGATCCCAATATTTTGGGGTCATTCCGTGGGATGGGAGGAGTCCATTCTGTTTTTTTTGTTTTTTTTTTTTACCTCAGTTGTGCCACTAAAGAGGGATTCCAGAGCAGAACCCTGGGAAGGGGCGACTGGACAACCCGAACTCTGTATAAGATTGGGGGCCTAAGGGCATGGCAATCCCCATATGGGGTACCTTGGTCCAGCCACTGAGAGGTCTTACTTGAGTACAGTGCTCACACTGAGGGTCACAATGCATGTTTGTGCCCAATGTAGGCATCAAGCATGGGCGGGGACTCATGGGCCATGCTTGATTCTCCTACACTGAACTTTGGACAACATACAAACCACAAGGTTTCTTTCCATGGGGAAGGAGGAATTCTGATTTCTGCATCATGTTCACCCCTGGGCAGTGACTGGAGATAAGATCTAAGTTCTGAATCCAGAAAATCGAGGTTGGGATGAGATGATAACCTAAGGTCATGGAGGGTCCGATGTGCTCAGTGTGCGGTCAGCTTTCTGGGTGTTGTTCAGGAGGTATGGATTCAGGCTGTGTCAGACAATGCATTAGTGCCCAGGTTAGAATGTATAATTTGGGTACAGTTGAGTTCCATGTAGGTTCATCCTCATTTATTGTGTCAGGGAAGCTCACTGGGGCAACATTTTTCTTCTGGTGGGCAGGCAGAGTGCAGCATTGTGGGTCCAGAATTGCCAAACTTGAGGGCGTCGGGACCAGGAGTGTGAGGACGTAAGTCTGAGATTATAAGCTAAACTTAAGTTTCAGGGCGAGGGCACGGCAGGCACCCTCTGCAGATCCGAATCAAAATCTCATTCATCTGAAGTCAGGACGAGGATCAGACTTAGGCGCAGGTTGGAGTTTCTGTCCATGATGGCCCCTTCATCAAAGGGGTGGAATCTCGAGGCCATGGAGGTTTTCCCACGTTGGGAGTTGTGGGATGCTCCAAACTGCAAGGATTCCTTCTGCGGGAAAATTGAGACCTGTTGGATGGCTCCAGGACATCCCATATGGAATGACTCCAGAGCCGGGTTCTAAGGATGGATGCCTGAGCAGACTGCCTCTTACACCAATTGTCTCCCTGCCACAAGACAGGTACGATCTGATGGCTATGCAGGAGCAATCGTGGGAGCTGAGTTGAAATGGACTCTCCTGAAGATGGGTCTTAATGTGTGTTTGTGTCCATGAGGACGTTGGAATGGGGTGGTGGCCCCAGGGCTCTAAAGGATTCTAACCGGAGATTTTGAAACAACTCGAAAGAGCAAGTTTTCCATGTGGAGACAAGATTTGTTCTAATTGGTGCCTCAGGAAACCCACATATGCTGGTATTAGAAGCAGGCCTCTGAGGAGAGATACATAGAAACCACAGCAATGCATCCAATTAGGTCCTAGGAACCTCTCTGGTTCAATCTTCTTCTCTGTTGACATCTGTCTATTTTATGAAATGGAGGTAGTTGCTCAGCTGGTGTCAGACCGCTCCTGTTTGTCCGGGCGGCCTACACTATAGGGATGGCCTCGGGGACTTTGGAGGTTTCTCCTAAATTGTATGATTATGGACAATGGCATGGGCAGAATTCCTGTGGAGTGGGCAGGCACAGACCTGATGTGTGGCTCCAAGGGCCCAGCCTTGAGGGTGTGTGGGCAAGGACTGTGGGGACAGATGTCTGAAAACACAAACTCAGCTTAGCTTTGGGGACGTAGGTATGGCAGGTCCGATTTACAGACTATGAGGAGAACTTTTTGGGATATGAATAAAGGGTGAAAGTGTGACACTTGTCAGGCTTTTGCCCCTGGATTTTGTGTCAATGATGGCTGTGGAATGTCAAGGAGTCCTCATGGGCCATGGAAGAGTCTTTCTCTCTGTGGATTTGGCCAGATCCCAATTGTTTTGGGTTAATCTGTGGGATTCAGTTTTGTTAACTAAGGTGTCCCACCAAAAGAGGGATTCCAGAGCAGAGCCCTGGACAACAAGAAATCTAACTAAAAATACGGGCCTAGGGGCATGGCAAGCCCAATATGCCTTCTAATGGTCCAGCCACTGAGAGGCCTTCATTGAGGACAGAACTCATGCTGAGGGTCACAATGCGTGTTTATGCCCTCGTGGTACTCAAGCATGGGTGGGGACTCATGGTGCATGCTTGTTTCTCCTACACTGAATGATAGTCAACATGTCAACCACATGAGTTCTTGGCATGGGGAAGTATTAATTCTGATTTCTGCATGTCATTCACCCCTGGGCAGTGATTGGAGATAAGGTCTAGGTTGTGAAGTCTGAAAACCGAGGTTGGGAAGAGATGACGACCTAAGACCATGTTGGGTCCGATATGCTCAGCGTGGAGCCAGCTGTCTGGGTGTTGGTCGGGAGGTCCAAGCTTGGGCTGTGTCAGACAGGGCCTTAGTGCCCAGGGTAGATTGTATAATTGGGGTACAACTGAGTGCCGTGCAGGTTGATCTTTATTTGGCATTTCTGGGTAGCCCCAAGGGCAATGTTTTTCTTCTGGAGAACAGGCAGAGTGCTGCATTGTGGCTCCGGAATTTCCAAAGTGGATGCCTTGTGGACGGGGAGTGTGAGGACGGAAGTCTGAGAACACATGTTAGGCGTAGGTTCTGGGCGAGGGCACGGCAGGCACCCTCTGAAGATCTGAATCGGGATATCATGAATCTGAAGTCAGGGCGAGGTTCAAACCTAGGCTTAGGTTTGAATTTCTGTCCATTCTGGCCACTTTATGAAGGGGACAGCATCTCCAGTCCATGGAGGTTTACCCACAATGGAAGTTGTGAGATGCTCCAAACAACAAAGATTCCTTCTGATCAACAATTGAGACCTTTTGTATCACTCCAGTACATACCATACAGAATGACACCAGAGCAGGGATCTAAGGATGGATGCATGGGAAGCCCGCCTCACATTGCAGTTGTCTCCTAGCAAATAGACAGGTTTGATATGCTGGCTCTGTCAGAGCAACCAAGGGGGCTGAGTTGAAATGGACTCTCCTGAGGATGGATGCTAATGTGGGTTTGTGTCCATGGAGACCTTGGAATGGGGCGTTGGTGCATGGGCCCTGAAGGATTCTCCTAACCGGAGGTTTTGAGACATCTCCAAAGGACAAGTTTCCCATGTGGAGACGAGATTTGTTCTGATTGGTGCCTCAGGAAACCCCCATATACTGTTATTGGAATATAGGCCTCTGAAGAGAAATAACTGGAAACCAAAGCAATGGCTCCATTTAGAGCCTAGGGGCCTGTCCGGTTGAATCTTCTTCTCTGTGTACATCCATCTAAGGTATTAGTGGAGTTAGATGCTCAGCTGGTGTCAGATGGCCCTTGTTTGTCCCAGGCGGCCTACACTATTGTGAAGGCCTTGGGGACTTTGGAGGTTTCTCCTAATTTTATGATTATGGACAATGGAATGGGCAGAATTCCCGTGGAGAGGGAAGGCACAGTTTTGATGTGGCTCCAGGGGCCCCAGCCTGCAGGGTGTGTGCACCAGGACTGTGGAGACAGAAGTCTAAAACACAAACTCAGTTTAGGTTTAGGGACGTAGGTATGGCAGGCCCGATCTACAGACCGTGAGGAGAATTCTTCCGGATATGAAGAAAGAGAGATTGTGAGGCACTTGTTCAGGCTTTTGTTTCTGGATTTTGTGTCAACGATGGGCGTGGAATGTCGGGGAGGCCTCATGGGCCATGGACGAGTCTTCCGCTCTGTGGATTTGGCCCGATTCCAATTGTTTTGGGTCAAACTGTGGGATGGGAGGAGTCCTTTCAGTTTTGTTACCTCAGGTGTCCCACCAAAAGAGGGATTCCAAAGCCTAGCCCTGGGGAGGGGAGACTGGACAACCAGAAATCTGGTTAAAAATTGGGGCCTAGGGGCATTGCAAGCCCAATATGCTGTCTTTTGGTCCAGCCGCTGAGAGGCCTTACTTGAGAACTGGGCTCACGTTGAGGGTCACAATGCATGTTTGTGACCGACTTGGTCCTCAAGCATCTGCAGGGCCTCATGGGCCACACTGGTTTCAACTACACTTTACGTTGGACAACATGCCAACCACAAGGTTTCTTGCCATGGGGAAGGAGTTCTGATTCCTGCATCATGTTCAACCCTGGGTGGTGACTGGAGATAAGGTTTAGGATCTGAAGCCTGAAAACCGAGGTTGGAAAGAGATGATGACCTAAGGCCATGGCGGGTCTGATGTGCTCAGTGTGTGGCTAGCTGGGTGGGTGCGAGCCAGGAGGTTCAGTCTCAGGCTGTGCCAGAAAGGGCAGTAGTGCCCAGGGCAGCCTGTATAATTGGGGTCCAGTCAAGTGGCATGCAAGTTGATCCTCATTTGGGGAATCTGGGTAGCCCCAGAGGGCAAAGTTTTTCTTCCGGAAAGCAGGCAGAGTGCTGCCTTGTAGTTCTGGAATTGCCAAACTGGAGGGCTTGTGGGCCAGGAATGTGAGGATGGAAGTTGAGAACACAAACTAGACTTACGTTTCTGGGCAAGGGCACGGCAGGCACACTCTGCAGAGCTGAATCAAGATGTCCTGCATCTGAAGTCAGGGCGAGGATCAGACGATCGCTCAGGTTGGAGCTTCTGTCCCTGATGGCGCCTTCATGAAGCGCAGGGGGCGGGATCACGAGGCCATGGAGGTTTTCCCACGATGGGAGTTGTGAGATGCTCCAAACAGTAAAGATTCTTCTGCGGGACTATTGAGACCTGTTGGTTGGCTCCAGGACTTCCCATACAGCATAATTCTGAGAATGGTTCTAAGTATGGATGTCTAGGAAGCCTGCCTCTCATTCCAATCATCTCCTAGTGACAAGACGGGTTAGATCTGCTGGATCAGGGGGAGCAACTGAGGGGGCTGAGTTGAAATGGACTCTCCTGTGGATGGGTCCTAATGTGGGTGTGTCTCCATGGAGACCTTGGAATGAGGCGCTGGCACCGGGAACCTGAAATGTCCTTCTAACCAGAGGCTTTGAGAGAGCTCCAACATGCAAGTTTCCCATGTGTAAACGAGATTTGTTCTGATGGGTGCCTCAGGAAAAGCCCTCAGCTGGTATTGGAAACCAGGCTTTTGAAGAGACATGCCTGTAAACCAAAGCTATGGATCCCATTATGGCCTGGGGTCCTGTCTGGTCAATCTTCTTCTCTGGGGACATCCATCTATGGTATGAGTGGAGGTAGATGCTCAGCTGGTGTCAGACGGCTTTTTTTTGTCCCGGACAACCTACACCATTGGTATGGCCTCAGGGAATTTGGAGGTTTCTCCTAATTTGTATGGTTTTGGATAATGGAATGGGCAGAATTCCCATGGATTGGTAAGGCACAGTCCTAATGTGTGGTTCCAGGGGCCCAGCCTGGAGGGTGTGTGGCCCAGGACTTTGAGGACAGAACTCAAAAAACACAAACTCAGCTTAGGTTTGGGGACGTAGGTATGGCACGGTCGAACTACAAATCATGAGAAGAACTCTTCAGGATATGAAGAAAGAGCGAGTCTGAGGCGCTTGCTTAGGCTTTTGTCTCTGGATTTTGTATCAGCGATGGCCGTGGAATGTCGGGGAGGCCTCATGAGCCATGGACGAATCTTCCTCTCTGTGGATTTGGCCCTATCCCAATTCTTTTTCGTGAATCTGTGGAATGGGAGGACTCCTTTAAGGTTTGTTACCTGAGGTGTCCCACCAAAAGAGGAATTCCAAAGCAGAGCCCTGGGCAAGAGTGAAGGGACAACCCGAACTTGGTTAAAAATTGGGGTCTAGGGGCATGGCAAGCCCAATATGCTCTTTCTTCATGCAGCCACTGAGAGGCCTTGCCTGAGGACCGGGCTCAGGCTGAGGGTCACAATGTGTGTTTGAGACCAATGTGGCCCTCAAGCGTGGGCTGGGTCTCATGTGCCACACTGGTTTCAACTACACTGAAAGTTGGACAACATGCCAACCACGAGGTTTCTTGCCAAGGGAACGAGTTCGGATTTCTGCAACATTTTCAAACCTGGGCAGTGATTGGAGATAAGGTCAAGGTTCTGAAGCCTGAAAACCGAGGTTGGGTAGAGATGACGACCTATGGCCATGGCGGGTCCGATGTGCTCAGTGTGTGGCCAGCTGTCTGGGTGGGGCCAGGAGTTCCAGGCTCAGGCTGTGTCAGAATGGGCAATTGTGCCCACTTCAGCCTATATATTTGGTGTACAGCCAAATGGCGTGCAGGTTGATCCTCATTTGGGGTTTCTGGGTAGCCCCAGAGGGCAATGTTCTTCTTCCAGGGAGCAGGCAGATTGCCGCATTGTACTTCTGGATTGCCAAACTGGAGGGCTTATGGGCCGGTAGTCTGAGGACGGAACTCCGAGAACACAAGCAAGGCTTAGGTTTTATGTGTGAGGACATGGCAGACCTGAATCGAGAACTCTTGCACCTGAAGTCAGGTTGAGCATCAGACGATGCCTCAGGTTTGACTTTCTGTCCCTGATGGCCCCTTCATAAAGGGGGGGAATCACGAGGCCGTGGGGGTTTACCCACCATGGGAGTTGTGAGAAGCTCCAAACTGCAAAGATTCTACTGTGGGACAATTGAGACCAGTTGGTTGGCTCCAGGCCAACGATTCTGAGCAGGGTTCTAAGGATGGATGGCTGGGTAGCCCACCTCGCATTCCAATATTCTCCTAGCTACAAGACAGGCTAGATCTGTTGGATCTCGGGGAGCAACCGAGGAGGCTGAGTTTAAATGGACTCTCCTGTGGATGGTTCCTAATATGTTTTTGTGTCTATGGAGACTGTGGCATTAAGCGGTGGCACTAGGGCCCTGAAGGCTTCTCCTAAACAGAGGTTTGACACAGGTCCACCATGCAAGTTTCCCATGTGTAGAGGAGATTTGTTCTGATGGGTGAGTCAAGAAACAGCCATATTCTGGTATTGAAATCCAGGCCTCTGAGGAGAGATGCCTGGAAAACAAAGCAATGGATCCGATTAGTGCCTAGGGGCCTGTTGGTTTCTTTTTACCTCGGGCGACATCTATCTATGGGTCAGAGTGCAGGTAGGTGCTCAGATGAACTCAGATTGCCTGTGTTTGTCCTTGGAAGCCAACACTATGGGATGGCCTCAGGGAATTTAAAGGTTTATACTTTTAGTTGCATTGTCGCCATTGGAATGGGCTCACACAATTCCCTTGCGAGGGCAAGAACAGTCCTCAGGTTTGGCTTCAGGGGCCTGAGCCTATAGGGTGTGTAGGCCAGGGCTGTTTGGACAGTTGTCTGAAAACACAAACTCGACTTCTGTTTCGGGTCATAGGTAGAGCAGGACTGATCTACAGACCATGAGGAGAACATTTTGGTATATGAAAAAAGGGCGAGTGTGAGGCTATTGCTCATGTTTTTGTCTCTGCATATCATGTCACTCATGGTCGTGAAATTTCCGGGTGACTTCATGGGAAATGGACGAGTCTTACTCTCTGGAGATTTGGCCCCTTCCAAAGAGGTTGGGGTCATTCTGTGGGATGGAAGAAGTCGTTTTTTTTTGTTGTTGTTGCTTTGTTTTGTTTCATTTTTTAACCTCCGTTGTCCCACCACATGAGGAATTCCAGAGTAGAGCTCTGGGGAGGGGTGACTGAACAACCAGAAATCTGCTTAAAAATTGGGGCCTAGGGCTATGTCAAGCCCATTATGACATCTAGTGATCCAGGCTCTGAGAGGACTTACTAGAGGACAGGACTCACCCTGAGGGTCACAATGCATATTTATGCCCTCGTCGCACTCAAGAATAGGCGGGCCTCAGGGTGAATGCTAGTTTCTCCTACAATGAACGTTGGACAACATGCCAACCACAAGGTTTCTTGCCATGTGTAAGGAGAAGTTCTGATTTCTGCATCACACTCACCCCCAGGCAGAGATAAAGTCTAGTTTCTGAGGCCTGAAAACTGAGGTAGGGAAGAGATGAGGACCTAAGGCCATGGCGAGTCTGATGTGCTCAGTGTGCGGTCAGCTGTCTGGGTGTTGGTCAGGAAGTCCGGGCTCAGGTTGTGTCAGACAGTGCATTAGTGCCCAGGTTAGACTATATAATTCGGGCAAAGTCGAGTACCGTGTAGGTTTATCTTCATATAAGGTGCCTTGGCAGCTCTTTAGGCAATATTTTTTTTCCAGAAAGCAGGCCATGTGCTTAATTGTGGGACCGGATTTACCAATCATGAGGGCTTTGAGGCCAGGAGAGTGAGGTCGGAATTCTGAGAACAAAAGTTATACTTGGGCTCAGGGCAAGGGCACGGCAGGTACCCCCTGCAGATCTGAACCAATATCTCATCCATTTCAAGTCAGGGAGAGAATTAGACTTTGGCTTAGGTTGGAGTTTCTGTGCCTGACGGCTCATTCATGAAGGGAGCGGAATCTCGTGTCCATGGAGTTTTTCCCACGTGGGAGTTGTGGGTTGCCCCCTTCAAGAATTCCTTCTGCGGGACAATTGAGACCTTTGGGCAGCTCCAGGACATCCCATATGGAGTGACTCCATAGCACCGTTCGAGGGAGGATGCCTGGGAAGCCAGCCTCGCATTCCAATTGTCTCCTAGCAACAAGCCAGTTTAGATCTGATGGCTCTGCGGGAGCAACCGGGGTGACTGACTTGAAATGGACTTTCCTCAGGATGGGCCCTAATGTGTCTTTGTGTCCATGGGGCCTTGGAATGGGGCCGTGGCACCGGGACCCTGAAGTCTTCTCCTAAGCTTTTGACAGAGCTCGATGCACATGTTTCCTTGTGGAGACGAGATTTGTTCTGATTGCTACCTCAGGAAAACACCTATGCTGGTATTGGAATCCAGGCTTTTGAGGAGACATGCCTCTCACCAAAGCAATGGATCCGATTGGCCAGGGTCCTGTCTGGTTCAATCTTCTTCTCTGGGGACATCCATCTATGGTATGAGTGGAGGTTGATGCTCAGCTGCTATCAGACCGCGCTTGTATGTCACGGGCGACATGCCCTATTGGGATGTCCTCAGGGATTTGGAGGGTTCTCCTAATTTTACGGTTTTGGACAATGGAATGGGCAGAGTTCCCATGGATTGGGTAGGCACAGTCCTTATGTGTGGCCCCAGGGACCGCAGCCTGGAGGGTGTGTGGCCCAGGACTTTGAGGACAGAAGTCTGAAAACATAAACTCAGCTTAGGTTTGGAGACGTAGGTATGGCAGGCCCGATCTATAAACCATGAGAAGAACTCTTCAGGATATGAAGAAAGAGCGAGTCTGAGGTGCTTGTTCAGTCTTTTGTCTCTAGATTCGGTATCAGCGATGGCCGTGGATTGTCTGGGAAACCTCATGGGCCATGGACGAATCTTCCTCTCTGTGGAATTGGACCGATCCCAATTCTTTTTCGTCAATCTGTGGAATGGGAGGACTCCTTTCAGGTTTGTTACCTCAGGTGTCCCGCCAAAAGAGGAATTCCAAAGAAGAGCCCTGGGGAAAAGTGAATGGAGAACCCGAATTATGGGTAAAATTTGGGGCCTAGGGGCATGGCAAGCCCAATATGCTATCTCTTCATCCAGCCACTGAGAGGCCTTATTGAGGACTGGGATCAGGGTGAGGGTCACAATGTGTGGTTTTGACCAATGTGGCCCACAAACATGAGCGGGGCCTCATGGGCCACCCTGGTTTCAACTACACTGAACGTTGGACAACATGCCAACCACATGGTTTCTTGCCACGGGGAAGGAGTTGTGTTTTCTGCATCACTTTCAAGCCTGGGCAGTGATTGGAGATAAGGTCTAGGTTCTGAAACTTGACAACCGAGGTTGGGAAGAGATGACGACCTAAGACCATGGCGGGTCCGATGTGCTCAGTGAGCGGCCAGCTTTCTGTGTGGGGCCAGGTAATCCAGGCTCAGGCTGTGTCAAAAAGGGCAATAGTGCCCAGGTCAGCCTATATATTTGGGGTACAGTCGTATGGCGTGCAGGTTGATCCTCTTTTGGAGTTTCTGGGTAGCCCCAGAGGGCAATGTTTTTCTTCCTGAGGGCAGGAAGAGTGCTGCATTATAGTTCTGGTTTTCAAACTGGAGGCTTGTGGTCCAGTAGTCTGAGGAAGGAAATCTGAGAACAAGCTAGGCTTAGGTTTCTGGGTGAGGACAAGGCAGGAACAATCTACAGACCTGAATCGAGATCTCGTGCTTATGATGTCAGGGCGAGGATCAGAAGATCGCTCAGGTTGGTGTTTCTGTCCCTGATGGCCCTTCATGAAGGGGCGGGGGGGTCATGAGGCCGTGGGGGTTTTCCCACGATGTTAGTTGTGAGAAGCTCCAAACTGCAAAGATTCTTCTGCAGGACAATTGAGACCTGTTGGTTGGCTCCAGGGCAACGATTCCGAGCAGGGTTCTAAGGATGGATGGCTGGGTAGCCCACCTCGCATTCCAATTGTGTCCTAGCAACAAGACAGGTTAGATCTGCTGGATCTGGGGGAGCAACCCAGGAGGCTGAGTTGAAATGGACTCTCCTGTGGATGGATCCTAATATGTTTTTGTGTCTATGGAGATCTTGGAATGAAGCGGTGGCACTGGGGCCCGATGGGTTTTTTCAAACAGAGGCTTTGACACAGCTCCAACGTGCAAGTTTCCCATATGTAAATGAGATTTGTTCTGAGGGATGAGTCAGGAAACAGCAATACGCTGGTATTGAAATCCAGGCCTCTGAGGAGAGATGACTGGATAGCACAACAATGAATCCAAATAGTGCCTAGGGGCCTGTTCGTACCTTTTTACCTCTGGGGACATCAGTCTATGCATCTGTGTGCATGTAGGTGTCAGATGGGCTCAGATTGCTCCTGTTTGTCCTGGAGAGCCACCACTATTGGGATGGCCTCAGGGAGTTTGGAGGTTTATCCTATTAGTAGGTTGTGGCCATTGGAATGGGCACATACAATTCCCTTGGAGAGGGCAAGTACAGTCCTCAGGTTTGGCTCCAGGGGCCTGAGCCTGTAGGGTGTGTAGGCAGAGCTGTTTGGACAGTTGTCTGAAAACACAAATGTGGCTTATGTTTCAGGTAATAGGTATGGCAGTATAGATCTACAGACCATGAGGAGAACTCTTCGGGATATGAAAAAAGGGCGAGTGTCAGGCTCTTGCTCAAGTTTTTGTCTCTGGATATCGTGTCACTCATGGTCATGAAATTTCCGGTTGACTTCATGGGAAATGGACGAGTCTTACTCTCTGGTGGTTTGTCCCCATCGCAAGATTTTGGGGTCATTCTGTGGGATGGAAGAAGTCCGTTTTGTTGTTGTTGTGATTTGCCTTGTTTTGTTTTTTAACCTCAGGTGTCCCACCAAATGAGGTATTCCAGAGTATAGCCCTGGGGAGGGCCGACTGGACAACCAGAAATCTGGTTACAAATTTGGGCCTAGGGACATGTCAAGCCCATTATGACATCTAATGGTCGAGCGACGGAGAGGACTTACTAGAGGACAGGACTCACACTGAGGGTCACAATGCGTGTTTATTCCCACTTCGCAAACAAGAATGGGCGGGGCCTCATGGTGAATCCTGGTTTCTCCTACACTGAACGTTGGACAACCTGCCAATGACAAGATTTCTTGCCATGGGTAAGGAAGAGTTCTGATTTCTGCATCACAGTCACCCTTGGGCAGTGATTGGAGATAAGGTCTAGATTCTGAAGCCTGAAAACAGAGGTAGGGAAGAGATGATAACCTAAGGCCATGGCGGGTCTGATGTGCTCAGTGTGCGGTCAGCTGTCTGGGTGTTGGTCAGGAGGTCCGGGCTCAGGTTGTGTCAGACAGTGCATTAGTGCCCCCGTAGACTATATAATTTGGGTAAAGTCGAGTGCCATGTAGATTTATCCTCATATAAGTTGTCTGGGCAGCTCATTAGGCAAAATTTGTTTTCTAGAGGGCAGGCAGAGTGCTTCATTGTCGGTCCGGAATTGCCCACTTGAGGGCTTCGTGTCCAGGAGTGTGAGGACGGAAGTCTGAGAACACAAGCTGGACTTGTGTATCAGGGCGAGGACACGGCAGGGACCACTGTAGATCTGAACCAATATCTCATGCATCTGAAGTCAGGGCGAGGATCATACGTTGTCTCACGTTGGAGTTTATGGGCATGACGGCCCCTTCATGAAGAGAGCGAAATCTCGAGGCCATGTAGGTTTTCCCACGTTGGGTGTTGTGGGATGCCCCCTTCAAGGATACCTTCTGCGGGACAATTGAGACCTGTTGGGCAGCTTCAGGACATCCCATATGGAATGACTCCAGGGCACCATTCGAGAATGGATGACTGGGAAGCCCGCCTCGCATTCCAATTTTCTCCTAGCAGCAAGAGAGTTTAGATCTGATGGCTCTGCGTGAGCAACAGGAGTGACTGACTTGAAATGGACTTTCCTGAGGATGGGTCCTAATGTGTGTTTGTGTCCATGAGGGCCTTAAAATGGGGCGGTGGCACCGGGACCCTGAAGTATTCTCCTAAGTTTTTGACATAGCTCGATGCACAAGGTTCCTTGTGGAGACGAGATTTGTTTTGATGGGTGCCTCAGGAAAACCCCTATGCTGGTATTGGAATCCAGGCTTTTGAGGAGACATGCCTGTAAACCAAAGCAATGTATCCGATTATGGCCTAGGGTCCTGTCTGGTTCAATCTGCTTCTCAGGGGATATCCATCTATATTATGAGTAGAGGTAGATGCTCAGCTGGTATCAGACCGCCCTTGTTTGTCCCGGGCGACCTGCACTATTGGGATGGCCTCAGGGATTTGGAGGGTTCTCCTAATTTTACGGTTTTGGACCATGGAATGGGCAGAATTCCCATGGATTGGGTAGACACAGTCCTAATGTGTGACACCTGGGGCCCCAGCCTGGAAGGTGTGTGGCCCAGGACTTTGGACCAGAAGTCTGAAAACACAAACTCAGCTTAGCTTTGGGGAGGTAGGTATGGCAGGCCCGATCTATAAACCATGAGAAGAACTCTTCCGGATATAAAGAAAGAGCGAGTCTGAGGCACTTGCTCAGGCTTTTGTCTCTGGATTATGTATCAGCGATGGCCGTGGAATGTCGGGGAAGCCTCATGGGCCATGGTCGAATCTTTCTCTCTGGGGATTTGGTCCGATCCCAATTGCTTTTCATCAATCTGTGGAATGGGAGGACTCCTTTCAGGTTTGTTACCTCAGGTGTCCCGCCAAAAGAGGAATTCCAAAGATGAGCCCTGGGGAAAAGTGAAGGGAGAACCCGAACTATGGGTAAAATTTGGGGCCTAGGGGCATGGCAAGCCGAATATGCTGACTCTTCATCCAGCCACTGAGAGGCCTTACACGAGGCCTGGGATCAGGCTGAGGGACACAATGTGTGTTTGTGACCAATGTGGCCCATAAACATGGGCGGGGCATCATGGGCCACACTGGTTTCAACTACACTGAACGTTGGAAAAACATGCCAACCACTAGGTTTCTTGCCAAGGCGAAGGAGAAATTCTGATTCTTGTATCACGTTCACTCCTGAGCAGTGAGTGGAGATAAGGTCTAGGTTCTGAAGGTGAAAACTGAGGTTGTGTAGAGTTGATGCCTTAAAGCCATTGTGGGTGTGATATGCTCTGTTTATGGCCAGCTGTCTGGGTGTTGGACTGGAGGTCTGCCCTCAGGCTGTTTCAGACAGGGCTTTAGTGCACAGGCTAGACTGTATAATTGGGGTTTGGTCGAGTGGCATGCAGGTTGTTACTCATTTGGCGTTTCTGGTTAGGCCTATAGGGCAACATTGTTCTTCTGGAGGGCAGGCAGAGTGCTGCATTGTGTCTCCAGAATTGCCAAACTGGAGGGGTGTGGCCAGGATTGTGAGGAAGGAAGTCTGAAAACACAAGCTAGCACGAGTTTTGGGGCCAAGAGCATGGCAGGCCCACTCTGCAGGGGCTGAATCGAGATCTCCTGCAGGTGAGGTCAGGGCGAGTATCAGATGTTGCCTCAAGCTGGAGTTTGTGTCCATGACGGCCCCTTCCTGAAGGGGGTGGGGGCGTCATGAGGCCAGGGAGGTTTCCCTACGCTGGGAGTTGTGAGCTGCTCCAAACTTCAAAGTTTCCTTCTTCAGGACAGTCGAGTACTATTGGATGGTTCCAGGATGCCCCATACAGAAAGACTCGAGAGCAGGGCCCTAAGCATGGATGCCGAGAAACGCCAACTCACCTTCCCATTGCCTGGTCGAGACAAGGCACGCTCAATCTGCGGGCTTTTGGGTGAGCTACCCAGAAGGCTGAGTTTAAATGGACTCTCCTGAGGATGAGTCATAATGTGGGTTGGTGGCCAAGGAGACCTTGGAATGTGGCAGTAGCTAAGGGACTCTGCAGGAATCTCCAACCCGAAGGGCTTGACACAACTCCAACAAGGAAGCTTCCCATGTGGAGATGAGAGGTCTTCTGTCTGGTGCCTCAGGAAAGCCCCGTATGCTGGTCTTCACACCCAGGCCTCTGAGGAGTGATACCTGGACACCAAAGCAAGAGTTCATAATAGGGCCTAGGGGCCTGTCTGGTTCAATCTTCTTTCTCTGCGGATATCTGTCTGTGTGTCTGCATGGAGGTAGTAGTTGCTCAGCTTGTGTCATAATGCCAGTATTTGTCCAGTGCGGCTTGTGGTAGTGGGATGTCCTTGGGGACCTTGAGGTTTCTACTATTTTGTAGAGTTGTGGCCAATGGAATGGGCAGTTTCTTAGGAGAGAGCAGGCACAGTTCTGTGGTGTGGCTCCAGAGACCCCAGCCTGGAGGCTGTGTGGGCCATGGCTGTGCAGACAGACATCCAAAAACCCTAACTCAGCTCAGGTTTGGGGCCGAGGTTACGGCAGGCCTGATCTACAGTCCATGAGGGGAGCTCCTCTGGATATGAAAGAAGGGTGAGAGGGAGGCAGTCGCTCAGGCTTTTGTCTCTGGATGTTTTGTCCACAATGGCCGTTTAATGTAGGAGTTGCCTCATGGGTCGTAGAAGTCTCCCTCTCTGGTAGTTTGTCCAGCCCCCAAGTGTTTGGGGTCATTCTGTGGGAAGGGAAGTGTCCTGTTTCTGCTTCATGTGTCCCCCCAGTAGAGGGATTCTAGAGCATAGCAGTGGGTACTGACAACTGGAATACTCGCCCTCTGGTTAAGCCTGGGGGCCTATGGATATGACAAGCCCCATATGCAGGATCTTGGTCCAGCCACTGAGAGGCGTTACTTTAATACGGGACTCACGCTGCAGGTCACAATGCATGTCTGTGCGCTAGGCGGCCCTCAAGCACTGGCGTGGCCTTTCGGACAATGCAGAATTTCCCACATTGAACGTTGGACAACATGCCAACCACAAGGTTTCTGGCCATGGGGAAGGAGGAATTCTAATTTCTGCATCACGTTCACCCCTGGGCAGTGATTGGAGATAAGGTCTAGGTTCTGAAGCCTGAAAACCGAGGTTGGGAAGAGATGACGACCTACAGCCATAGCGGGTCCTATGTGTCCAGGTTGGGGCCAGCTGTCTGGGTATCGTTTGGGATGTCTTGTCTCAGGCTGTGCCAGACAGGGCATTAGTATACAGGGTAGGCTGTATAATTGCTTTACAATCAAGTGGCATGCATTAGAAAATCATTTGGGGTTTCTTATTAGCAGCATAGGGCAAAGTTTTTCTTCTGGAGGGCAGGCAGAGTGCTGCATTGTGGCATCGGAATTCCCAAACTGGAGGGCTTGTGGGCCAGGAGAGTGAGAACGGAAGTCTGAGAACACAAGCTAGGCTTAGGTTTCGGGGCAAGGACATGGCAGGCACACTCTGCAGAACTGAATTGAGATCTCATGCGTCTGAAGTCAGGTCGAGATTCAGACTTTGGCTCAGGTTTGAGTTTCTGTCCATGTTGGCCCCTTCAGGAAGGGGGGACATTATGAGCCCATGGGGGTTTTCCCTCTATTGGAGTTGTGAGATGCTCCAAACCGCAAGGATTCCTTCTGTGGGACAATTAAGATTTGTTGGATGGCTCCAGGACGTCTTATAAGGTATTTTTCCAGAACAGGGTTCTAAGTATGAATGCCTGGGCAGCCAGCCTCACATTCCAATTGTCTCCTAGCAACAAGAAACGTTTGATCTGCTGGCTTGGGGTAGCAACAGAGGGGGCTGAGTAGAAATGGACTTTCCTGAGGATGGTCTTAATGTTGGTTTGAGTCCATGGAGACCTTGGTATGGGGTAGTGGCACCAGGGCCCTGAAGGATTCTCCTAACCAGAGGTTATGACAAAGCTCCAATGAGCAAGTTTTCCATGGGGAGACGAGATTTGTTCTTATTGGTGCCTCAGGAAACCACCATATGCTGGTATTGGAAACGAGGCCTCTGAGGAGAGATGCCTGAAAACCAAAGCAATGGATCTGATTAGGGCCTAGGGGTCTGTCCGGTTCAATATTCTTCTCTGGGAACATCTGTTGTCTGAGTGGAGGTAGTTGCTCAGCCGGTTTGAGATCACCCCTGTTTGTCCTGGGCGGCCTACACTAATGGGATGGCCTCGGTGACTTTGGAGGTTTTTCCTCATTTGCAAGGTTGTGGCCAATGGAATGGGAAGAATTCCCTTGAAAGGGAAGCACAGTCCTGAGGTGTGGCTCCAGGGACCCAATTGTGGAGCGTGTTTGGTCCAGGGATATTTGGACAAAAGTCTGAAAACACAAACTCCACTTAGGTTGGGGGATGTAGGTATGGCCGAACCGATCTATAGACCGTGAGGAGAACTCTTCGGGATATGAACAAAGGGCGAATGTGAGGTGCTGGCTCATGCTTTTTTTTTTTTCTGGAATTGTGTCACCGATTGCCATGGAATGTCGGGGTGTCCTCATGGGTCATTGATGAGGCTCCCTTTCTGGGGATTTGACCCGATCCCAAGAGTTTGGGGTCATTCTGTGGGAAGGGAGGAGGCCTTTCTTGTTTTTTTGTTTATTTTTTTAGTATTATTATTTTTTTTTACCTAAGGTGGACCACCAAAAGAGGGATCCAAGAGCAGAGTCCTGGCGAGGAGCGACTGGACAACCAGACCTCTGGTTAACATTGGGACCTAAGAACATGGCAAGCCCCATATGTGGACTCTTGGTCCAGACACTGAGAGGCCTTCCTTGAGGATAGGTCTCACACTGAGTTTCACAATGTGTTTTTGTGCCCAAGGAGCCCCTCAAGTCAGGGCGTGGCCTAATGTACCATGCTGGTTTCTCCTACACTGAACGTTGCACAATATGGCAACCACAATTTTTCTGGCCATGGGGAAGAAGGAGTTCTAATTTCTGCAACACTTTCACTCCTGTACTGTGATTGGATTTAAGGTCTAGGTTCTGAAGCCTGAAAACTGAGGTTGGGAAGAGATGAAGACCTAAGGCCATGGTGTGGCTGATGTGCTCAGTGTTCGGCCAGCTGTTGAGTGTGGGTTGGGAGGTGCAGGGTCAGGCTGTGGCAGACAGGGAATTAGTGCCCAGGCTAGACTGTATCATTGGGGTGCAGTCGAGTTTCGTGCAGGATGGTACTCATTTGTGGTTACTGGGTAGCCCCAGAGGGCAACGTTTTTCTTCTGGAGGGAAGACACAGTGCCACATAGTGGCTCCAGAATTCCCAAACTGGAAGGCTTGTGGGCCAGGAGTGTGAGAAAAAAATTCTGAGAACACAAGCCAGACTTAGATTTCGGGGTGAGGGGACGGCAGGCACCCTCTGCAGAGATGATTCGAGATCCTGTATGCCTGAAGACAGAGCTAGGATCAGACGTTGGCTTACGTCGGAGTTTCTGTCCATGACGGCCCCTTCATGAAGGGGACGGTGTCACGAGGACATGGAGGTTTTCCCACGATGGGAATTGTGAGATGCTCCAAACCACAATGATTCCTTCTGTGGGACAGTCGAGACCTGTTGGATGGCTCCAGGACATCCCATAAGGAAGTTATCCAGAGCAGGGTTCTAAGGATGAATGCCTGGGCAGCCTGCCTCCCATTCCAGGTGTCTCATAGCGCCAAGGCAAGTTCGATCTGCTGGATCTAGGGGAGCAACCGAGGCGGGT
Source organism: Mustela nivalis (assembly GCF_964662115.1). Classification (NCBI taxonomy): domain Eukaryota; kingdom Metazoa; phylum Chordata; class Mammalia; order Carnivora; family Mustelidae; genus Mustela; species Mustela nivalis. The sequence goes on along the minus strand of NW_028135358.1, from coordinate 115,632 downwards.
GTGTTGAAATGGGTGAGTTGAGGATGGGTCATAATGTGCATTTGTGTCCATGGAGACTTTGGAAGGGGGTGCTTGATCCGGGGCCTTGAGGGACGTTCATAACCGGAGGTTTTGATGGGCTCTAAAGAGTACGTTTCCTATGTAGAGAAGAAAATTGTTTTGATGAGTGCCTAAGGAATCTCCCATATGCTGGTATGGGAAACCAGGCCTCTGAGGTAGATGACTGGAAACAAAAGCAATCGAGATGATTAGGGCCTAGGTGCCTGTCCGGTTCAATCTCTTTCCTGAGGATACGTGTCTAAGGATCTGAGGGGATGTAGTTGCTCAGCTTGTGTCAGATCGCACCTGTTTGTCCTGCGAAGCCTATAATATTGGGATGGCTTCCGGACTTTGGAGTTTCTCCTAATTTATAGGTTTGTGGCCAATGGAATGGGCAGAAATCCCCTGGAGAGGGCAGGCACAGTTCTGAGTTTGGCTCTAGGGGCCCAGCCTTGAGGCTGTGTGGGCCAGGCCTGTGGGGACAAAAGTCTGAAAACACAAACTCCGCTTAGAATTGGGGACATAGGTATGGCACGCCCAATCTACAGACTGTGATAACACTTAGGGATATGAAAAAGGGTGAGTTTGAGGTGCTTGCTCAGGTTTTGTCTCTGGATTTGTGTCAACAATGTGGGTGGAATGCTGGCGTGGCCTCATGGGTTGTGGATGGCTTTCCTTCTCTGAGGATTTGACCCGATCCCAAGAGTTTGGGTACATTCTGTGGGATGGGAGGAGTCTTTTCTGTTTTTTATTTTATTTTATTTTATATTTTATTTTATGTACCTCAAGTGTCCCAATAAAAGAGGGATTCCAGAGCAGAGTCCTTGGGAGGGACAACTGGATATCCCCACCTCTGTTTAAGTTTGGGGGCCTAGGGGCATGGAAAGTCCAATAGGCGGGCTCTTGATTCAGACACTGAGAGGCCTTCCTTGAGGACAGGGCTCATGCTGAGGGTCACAATGCCTATTTGTGCCCAACAAGGCCCTCAAGCATGGGAAGTGCCTCATTGGCCACGCTAGATTATTCTACACTGAACGTTGGAGAATATGCCAACCACAAGGTTTCCAGCCATGGCGAAGGAAGAGTTGTGATTTCTGCATCACGTTCACCCCTGGACAGTGATTGGAGTTTAGGTCTAGGTTCTGAAACCCGAAAACTGAGGTTGGAAGAGATGAAGACCTAAGGACCTGATGGGTCCAATGAGCTCAGTGTGCAGCCAGCTGTTGAGCGTAGGTCTGGAGGTGTGGGCTCATGCTGTGTCAGACAAGGCATTAGACAGGGTAGACTGCATATTTGGGGTGCAGTCGAGTGGCGTTCAGTTGATCCTTATTCGGGTTTCTAGGTACCTCCATAAGGCAACGTTTTTCTTCTGGAGGGCAGGCAGTGTGCTGCGTTATGGCCCCAGTATTGCCAATCTGTAGGGCTTTTGGGGCAGGGGTGTGAGGACGGTAGTCTGAGAACACAAGCTAGGCTTAGTTTTGGGGGCGAGTGCACAGAAGGCACACTCTGCAGAGCTGAATCAAGATCTCATGCACCTGAAGTCAGGGCGAATATCAGACGTTTGCTCAGGTTGGAGTTTCTGTCCATGATGGCCCCTTTATAAAGTGGAGCGTCTCAAGAGGCCATGTAGATTTTCCCACAATGGGAGTTGTGAGATGCTCCAGACTGCAAATATTCCTTCTGTGGGACACTTGAGACCTGTTGGATGGCTCTAGGATGTCCCATGTGGAACGACTCCAGAGTAGGGTTCTAAGGATGGATGCCTGGGCAGCCCGCCTCCCATTCTAGTTGTATCCTAGCAACAAGGCAGGTTTGATCTGCAGGCCCTGGGGGAGAAACCAAGGGGGTTGAGTTGACATGGACTCTCCCGACAATAAATCATAATGTGGGTTTAAGTCCATGGAGACCTTGGAATGGGGCGCTTGATCCGGGGCCCTGAAAGATTCTCCTAAACAGAGGTTTTTATAGAGCTCCAAAGAGTACATTTCCTATGTGGAGATGAGATTTTTTTGATGAGTGCATCAGTAATCCCCCGTATTCTGGTATTGGAAACCAGGCCTCTGAGGAGAGATGCCTGGAAACAAAAGCAATGGATCCGATTAGAGCCTAAGTGCCTGTCCAGTTCAATCTTATTCTATGGGGATATCTGTCTCTGGGTCTGAGTGGAGGTAGTTTCCTAACTTGTGAAAGATCATCCCTGTTTGTCCTGGGCATCCAACACTATTGGGATGGCCTCGGGGAGTTTGGAGGATTCTCCTAATCTATAGGGTTGTGGCCAATGGAAATGGCAGAATTCCAGTGGAGAGGGAAGCCACAGTCCTGAGGTGTGTCTCCAGGGGCCCCAGCTTGGATGGTGTGTGGGCCAGGACTGTGGGGACAGAAGTCTGAAAACACAAACTCAGCTTAGGTTTGGGGATGTATGTATGAAGGCTCGATCTACAGACCGTGAGAATTTTCCGGGCTATGAACAAAGGGCGAGTATGTGGCGCTTGCTCAGGGTTTTGTCTCTGGATTTTGTGTCAACGGTGGCCGTGGAATGTCGGGGTGTCCTCAGGGCCATGGACAATTCTTTCTCTGGTGATTTGGCCTGATCCCAAGGGGTTGGGATCATTCTGTGGATGGGAAGAGTCCTTTCTGTATTTTTTTTTTTTTTTACCTCAGGTGTTCCACCAAAGAGGGATTCCAGAGTAGAGCCCTGAGTAGGGGTGACTAGACATCTCGAACTCTGGTTGAGATTGGGGGACTAGGGGCTTGGCAAGCCCCATATGTGGGCTGTTGTTCCAGTCACTAAGAGGCTTTACATGAGGATATAGTTCACGCTGAGGGTCACAATGTGTGTTTGTGCAAATTGTGGCCCTCAGGGATAGGTGGGGCCTCATAGTCCATGCTGCTTTCTCCTACAATGAACATTGGACAACATGCCAACCACTAGGTTTCTTGCCAAGGCGAAGGAGAAGTTCTGATTCTTGCATCACGTTCACTCCTGAGCAGTGAGTGGAGATAATGTCTAGGTTCTGAAGGTGAAAACTGAGGTTGGGTAGAGATGATGGCCTAAAGCCATTGTGGGTGTGATATGCTCTGTGTACGGCCAGCTGTCTGGGTGTTGGACTGGAGGTCTGCCCTCAGGCTGTGTCAGACAGGGCTTTAACGCACAGGCTAGGCTGTATAATTGGGGTATGTTCGAGTGGCATGCAGGTTGTTACTCATTTGGCGTTTCCGGTTAGCCCTATAGGGCAACATTTTTCTTCTGGGGGGCAGGCAGAGTGCTACATTGTGTCTCCAGAATTGCCAAACTGGAGGGGTGTGGCCAGGATTGTGAGGAAGGAAGTCTGAAAACACAAGCTAGCACGAGTTTTGGGACCAAGAGCATGGCAGGTCCACTCTGCAGAGGCTGAATCGAGATCTCCTGCAGTGAGGTCAGGGCGAGTATCAGATGTTGCTTCAAGCTGGAGTTTGTGTCTATGACGGCCCTTACATGAAAAGGGTGGGGGCGTCATGAGGCCAGGGAGGTTTCCCTACACTGGGAGTTGTGAGCTGCTCCAAACTTCAAAGTTTCCTTCTTCAGGACAGTCGAGTACTATTGGATGGTCCCTTGATGCCCCATACAGAAAGACTCGAGAGCAGGGGCCTAAGCATGGATGCCGAGAAACGCCAACTCACCTTCCCATTGCCTGGTCGAGACAAGGCACGCTCAATCTGCGGGCTCTTGGGTGAGATACCCAGAAGGCTGAGTTTAAATGGACTCTCCTGAGGATGAGTCATAATGTGGTTTAGTGGCCATGGAGACCTTGGAATGTGGCAGTAGCTAAGGGACTCTGCAGGATTCTCCAACCCGAAGGGCTTGACACAACTCCAACAAGGAAGCTTCCCATGTGGAGATGAGAGGTCTTTTGTCTGGTGCCTCAGGAAAGCCCCGTATGCTGGTCTTCGAACCCAGGCCTCTGAGGAGTGATACCTGGACACCAAAGCAAGAGTTCATAATAGGGCCTAGGGGCCTGTCTGGTTCAATCTTCTGTCTCTGCGGATATCTGTCTGTGTGTCTGCATGGAGGTAGTAGTTGCTCAGCTTGTGTCATAATGCCCCTATTTGTCCAGTGCGGCTTGCGGTAGTGGGATGTCCTTGGGGACCTTGAGGTTTCTACTATTTTGTAGAGTTGTGGCCAATGGAATGGGGAGTTTCTTAAGAGAGAGCAGGCACAGTTCTGTGGTGTGGCTCCAGAGACCCCAGCCTGGAGGCCGTGTGGGCCATGGCTGTGCAGACAGACATCCAAAATCCCTAACTCAGCTCAGGTTTGGGGCCGAGGTTACGGCAGGCCTGATCTACAGTCCATGAGGGGAGCTCCTCTGGATATGAAAGAAGGGTGAGAGGGAGGCAGTCGCTCAGGCTTTTGTCTCTGGATGTTTTGTCCACAATGGCCGTTTAATGTAGGAGTTGCCTCATGGGTCGTAGAAGTCTCCCACTCTGGTAGTTTGTCCAGCCCCCAAGAGTTTGGGGTCATTCTGTGGGAAGGGAAGTGTCCTGTTTTCTGCTTCATGTGTCCCCCCTGTAGAGGGAATCTATAGCATAGCAGTGGGTACTGACAACTGGAATACTCGCCCTCTGGTTAAGCCTGGGGGCCTATGGATATGACAAGCCCCATATGCAAGATCTTGGTCCAGCCACTGAGAGGCGTTACTTTAATACGGGACTCACGCTGCAGGTCACAATGCATGTCTGTGCCCTAGGCGGCCCTCAAGCACTGGCGTGGCCTTTCGGACAATGCAGGTTTTCCCACATTGAACGTTGGACAACATGCCAACCACAAGGTTTCTGGCCATGGGGAAGGAGGAATTCTAATTTCTGCATCACGTTCACCCCTGGGCAGTGATTGGAGATAAGGTCTAGGTTCTGAAGCCTGAAAACCGAGGTTGGGAAGAGATGACGACCTACAGCCATAGCGGGTCCTATGTGACCATGTTGGGGCCAGCTGTCTGGGTATCGTTTGGGATGTCTTGTCTCAGGCTGTGCCAGACAGGGCATTAATATACAGGGTAGGCTGTATAATTGCTTTACAATCGAGTGGCATGCATTAGAAAATCATTTGGGGTTTCTTATTAGCAGCATAGGGCAAAGTTTTTCTTCTGGAGGGCAGGCAGAGTGCTGCATTGTGGCTTCGGAATTCCCAAACTGGAGGGCTTGTGGGCCAGGAGAGTGAGGACGGAAGTCTGAGGACACAAGCTAGGTTTTGGTTTCGGGGCAAGGACATGGCAGGCACACTCTGAAGAGCTGAATTGACATCTCATGCGTCTGAAGTCAGGTTGAGGATCAGACTTTGGCTCAGGTTTGAGTTTCTGTCCATGTTGGCCCCTTCATGAAGGGGGGACATTATGAGCCCATGGGGGTTTTCCCTCTATTGGAGTTGTGAGATGCTCCAAACCGCAAGGATTCCTTCTGTGGGACAATTAAGATTTGTTGGATGGCTCCAGGACGTCTTATAAGGTATTTTTCCAGAACAGGGTTCTAAGTATGGATGCCTGGGCAGCCAGCCTCACATTCCAATTGTCTCCTAGCAACAAGAAACGTTTGATCTGCTGGCTTGGGGTAGCAACAGAGGGGGCTGAGTAGAAATGGACTTTCCTGAGGATGGTCTTAATGTTGGTTTGAGTCCATGGAGACCTTGGTATGGGGCAGTGGCACCAGGGCCCTAAAGGATTCTCCTAACCAGAGGTTATGACAAAGCTCCAATGAGCAAGTTTTCCATGGGGAGACAAGATTTGTTCTTATTGGTGCCTCAGGAAACCACCATATGCTGGTATTGGAAACGAGGCCTCTGAGGAGAGATGCCTAAAAACCAAAGCAATGGATCTGACTAGGGCCTAGGGGCCTGTCCGGTTCAATATTCTTCTCTGGGGATATCTGTTGTCTGAGTGGAGGTAGTTGCTCAGCTGATTTGAGATCACCCCTGTTTGTCCTGGGCGGCCTACACTATTGGGATGTTCTCGGTGACTTTGGAGGTTTTTCCTCATTTGCAAGGTTGTGGCCAATGGAATGGGAAGAATTCCATTGAAAGGGAAGCACAGTCCTGAGGTGTGGCTCCAGGGACCCAAGTGTGGAGCGTGTGTGGTCCAGGGCTATTTGGACGAAAGTCTGAAAACACAAACTCCACTTAGGTTGAGGGATGTAGGTATGGCCGGCCCGATCTATGGACCGTGAGGAGAACTCATCGGGATATGAACAAATGGCGAATGTGAGGTGCTGGCTCATGCTTTTTTTTTTTTTTTCTGGAAATCTGTCACCGATTGCCATGGAATGTCGGGGTGTCCTCATGGGCCATCGATGAGGCTCCCTTTCTGGGGATTTGACCCGATCCCAAGAGTTTGGGGTCATTCTGTGGGAAGGGAGGAGGCCTTTCTTGTTTTTTTGTTTTCTTTTTTATTATTATTATTATTTTTTTACCTAAGGTAGACCACCAAAAGAGGGATTCCAGAGCAGAGACCTGGGGAGGGGCGATTGGACAACCAGACCTCTGGTTAACATTGGGACCTAAGAACATGGCAAGCCCCATATGTGGGCTCTTGGTCCAGTCACTGAGAGGCCTTCCTTGAGGATAGGTCTCACACTGAGTTTCACAATGTGTTTTTGTGCCCAAGGAGCCCCTCAAGTCAGGGCGTGGCCTAATGTACCATGCTGGTTTCTCCTACACGGAACGTTGGACAATATGGCAACCACAAGTTTTCTGGCCATGGGGAAGATGGAGTTCTAATTTCTGCAACACTTTCACTCCTGGACTGTGATTGGATTTAAGGTCTAGGTTCTGAAGCCTGAAAACTGAGGTTGGGAAGAGATGAAGAGCTAAGGCCTGGGTGTGGCTGATGTGCTCAGTGTTCGGCCAGCTGTTGAGTGTGGATTGGGAGGTGCAGGCTCAGGCTGTGGCAGACAGGGAATTAGTGCCCAGGCTAGACTGTATCATTGGGGTGCAGTCGAGTTTCGTGCAGGATGGTACTCATTTGTGGTTACTGGGTAGCCCCAGAGGGCAACGTTTTTCTTCTGGAGGGAAGACACAGTGCCACATAGTGGCTCCAGAATTCCCAAACTGGAAGGCTTGTGGGCCAGGAGTGTGAGAAACAAATTCTGAGAACACAAGCCAGACTTAGATTTCGGGGTGAGGGGACGGCAGGCACCCTCTGCAGAGATGATTCAAGATCCCGTATGCCTGAAGACAGAGCTAGAATCAGACGTTGGCTTACGTCGGAGTTTCTGTCCATGACGGCCCCTTCATGAAGGGGACGGTGTCGCGAGGACATGGAGGTTTTCCCATGATGGGAATTGTGAGATGCTCCAAACCGCAATGATTCCTTCTGTGGGACAGTCGAGACCTGTTGGATGGCTCCAGGACATCCCATAAGGAAGTTATCCAGAGCAGGGTTCTAAGGATCGATGCCTGGGCAGCCTGCCTCCCATTCCAGGTGTCTCATAGCGCCAAGGCAAGTTCGCCTGCTGGATCTAGGGGAGCAACCGAGGCGGGTGTGTTGAAATGGGTGAGTTGAGGATGGGTCATAATGTGCATTTGTGTCGATGTAGACCTTGGAATGGGGTGCTTGATCCGGGGCCTTGAGGGATGTTCATAACCGGAGGTTTTTATGGCCTCTAAAGAGTACGTTTCCTATGTAGAGAAGAGAATTGTTTTGATGAGTGCCTAAGGAATCTCCCATATGCTGGTATGGGAAACCAGGCCTCTGAGGAGAGATGACTGGAAACAAAAGCAATCGAGATGATTAGGCCCTAGGTGCCTGTCCGGTTCAATCTCTTTCCTGAGGATACGTGTCTAAGGATCTGAGGGGATGTAGTTGCTCAGCTTGTGTCAGATCGCCCCTGTTTGTCCTGGGCAGCCTATAATATTGGGATGGCCTCAGGACTTTGGAGTTTCTCCTAATCTATAGGGTTGTGGCCAATGGAATGGGCAGAAATCCCCTGGAGAGGGCAAGCACAGTTCTGAGTTTGGCTCTAGGGGCCCAGCCTTGAGGCTGTGTGGGCCAGGCCTGTGGGGACAAAAGTCTGAAAACACAAACTCCGCTTAGGATTGGGAACATAGGTATGGCACGCCCAATCTACAGACCATGATAACACTTAGGGATATGAAAAAGGGTGAGTTTGAGGTGCTTGCTCAGGTTTTGTCTCTGGATTTGTGTCAACAATGTGGGTGGAATGCTGGCGTGGCCTCCTGGGTTGTAGATGGCTTTCCTTCTCTGAGGATTTGACCCGATCCCAAGAGTTTGGGTACATTCTGTGGGATGGGGGGAGTCTTTTCTGTTTTTTATTTTATTTTATTTTATATTTTATTTTATGTACCTCAAGTGTCCCAATAAAAAAGGGATTCCAGAGCAGAGTCCTTGGGAGGGTCAACTGGATATCCCCACCTCTGTTTAAGTTTGGGGGCCTAGGGGCATGGACAGTCCAATAGGCGGGCTCTTGATTCAGACACTGAGAGGCCTTCCTTGAGGACAGGGCTCATGCTGAGGGTCACAATGCCTATTTGTGCCAACAAGGCCCTCAAGCATGGGAAGTGCCTCATGGGCCACGCTGGATTCTCCTACACTGAACGTTGGAGAATATGCCAACCACAAGTTTTCCAGCCATGGAGAAGGAAGAGTTGTGGTTTCTGCATCACGTTCACCCCTGGACAGTGATTGGAGTTTAGGTCTAGGTTCTGAAACCCGAAAACTGAGGTTGGGAAGAGATGAAGACCTAAGGACCTGATGGGTCCAATGAGCTCAATGTGCGGCCAGCTCTTGAGCGTAGGTCTGGAGGTGTGGGCTCATGCTGTGTCAGACAAGGCATTAGACAGGGTAGACTGCATATTTGGGGTGCAGTCGAGTGGTGTTCAGTTGATCCTTATTCGGGTTTCTAGGTAGCTCCATAAGGCAACGTTTTTCTTCTGGAGGGCAGGCAGTGTGCTGCATTGTGGCCCCAGTATTGCCAATCTGTAGGGCTTTTGGGGCAGGGGTGTGAGGACGGTAGTCTGAGAAAACAAGCTAGGCTTAGTTTTGGGGGTGAGTGCACAGAAGGCACACTCTGCAGAGCTGAATCAAGATCTCATGCACCTGAAGTCAGGGCGAATATCAGACGTTTGCTCAGGTTGGAGTTTCTGTCCATGATGGCCCCTTTATAAAGTGGAGCGTCTCAAGAGGCCATGTAGATTTTCCCACAATGGGAGTTGTGAGATGCTCCAGACTGCAAAGATTCCTTCTGTGGGACACATGAGACCTGTTGGATGGCTCTAGGATGTCCCATGTGGAACGACTCCAGAGTAGGGTTCTAAGGATGGATGCCTGGGCAGCCCGCCTCCCATTCTAGTTGTCTCCTAGCAACAAGGCAGGTTTGATCTGCAGGCCCTGGGGGAGAAACCAAAGGGGTTGAGTTGACATGGACTCTCCCGACAATAGATCATAATGTGGGTTTAAGTCCATGGAGACCTTGGAATGGGGCGCTTGATCCGGGGCCCTGAAAGATTCTCCTAAACAGAGGTTTTTATAGAGCTCCAAAGAGTACATTTCCTATGTGGAGATGAGATTTTTCTGATGAGTGCCTCAGTAATCCCCCGTATTCTGGTATTGGAAACCAGGCCTCTGAGGAGAGATGCCTGGAAACAAAAGCAATGGATCTGATTAGAGCCTAAGTGCCTGTCCAATTCAATCTTATTCTATGGGGATATCTGTCTCTGGGTCTGAGTGGAGGTAGTTTCCTAACTTGTGAAAGATCATCCCTGTTTGTCCTGGGCAGCCAACACTATTGGGATGGCCTCGGGGAGTTTGGAGGATTCTCCTAATCTATAGGGTTGTGGCCAATGGAAATGGCAGAATTCCAGTGGAGAGGGAAGCCACAGTCCTGAGGTGTGTCTCCAGGGGCCCCAGCTTGGATGGTGTGTGGGCCAGGACTGTGGGGACAGAAGTCTGAAAACACAAACTCAGCTTAGGTTTGGTATGTATGAAGGCTCGATCTACAGACAGTAAGAATTTCCCGGGCTATGAACAAAGGGCGAGTATGTGGCGCTTGCTCAAGCTTTTGTCTCTGGATTTTGTGTCAACGGTGGCCGTGGAATGTCGGGGTGTCCTCAAGGGCCATGGACAATCCTTTCTCTGGTGATTTGGCCTGATCCCAAGGGGTTGGGATCATTCTGTGGATGGGAAGAGTCCTTTCTGTATTTTTTTTTTTACCTCAGGTTTTCCACCAAAGAGGGATTCCAGAGTAGAGCCCTGAGTAGGGGTGACTAGACATCTCGAACTCTGGTTGAGATTGGGGGACTAAGGGCTTCGCAAACCCCATATGTGGGCTGTTGTTCCAGTGACTAAGAGGCTTTACATGAGGATAGGGCTCACGCTGAGGGTCACAATGTGTGTTTGTGCACATTGTGGCCCTCAGGGATAGGTGGGGCCTCATAGTCCATGCTGCTTTCTCCTACAATGAACATTGGACAACATGCCAACCACTAGGTTTCTTGCCAAGGCGAAGGAGAAGTTCTGATTCTTGCATCACGTTCACTCCTGAGCAGTGAGTGGAGATAAGGTCTAGGTTCTGAAGGTGAAAACTGAGGTTGGGTAGAGATGATGGCCTAAAGCCATTGTGGGTGTGATATGCTCTGTGTACGGCCAGCTGTCTGGGTGTTGGACTGGAGGTCTGCCCTCAGGCTGTGTCAGACAGGGCTTTAGTGCACAGGCTAGACTGTATAATTGGGGTGTGGTCGAGTGGCATGCAGGTTGTTACTCATTTGGCGTTTCCGGTTAGCCCTATAGGGCAACATTTTTCTTCTGGAGGGCAGGCAGAGTGCTGCATTGTGTCTCCAGAATTGCCAAACTGGAGGGGTGTGGCCAGGATTGTGAGGAAGGAAGTCTGAAAACACAAGCTAGCATGAGTTTTGGGGCCAAGAGCATGGCAGGCCCTCTCTGAAGAGGCTGAATCGAGATCTCCTGCAGGTGAGGTCAGGGCGAGTATCAGATGTTGCCTCAAGCTGGAGTTTGTGTCCATGACGGCCCCTTCCTGAAGGGGGTGGGGGCGTCATGAGGCCAGGGAGGTTTCCCTACGCTGGGAGTTGTGAGCTGCTCCCAACTTCAAAGTTTCCTTCTTCAGGACAGTCGAGTACTATTGTATGGTTCCAGGATGCCCCATACAGAAAGACTCGAGAGCAGGGGCCTAAGCATGGATGCCGAGAAACGCCAACTCACCTTCCCATTGCCTGGTGGAGACAAGGCACGCTCAATCTGCGGGCTCTTGGGTGAGCTACCCAGAAGGCTGAGTTTAAATGGACTCTCCTGAGGATGAGTCATAATGTGGGTTGGTGGCCATGGAGACCTTGGAATGTGGCAGTAGCTAAGGGACTCTGCAGGATTCTCCAACCCGAAGGGCTTGACACAACTCCAACAAGGAAGCTTCCCATGTGGAGATGAGAGGTCTTTTGTCTGGTGCCTCAGGAAAGCCCCGTATGCTGGTCTTCGAACCCAGGCCTCTGAGGAGTGATACCTGGACACCAAAGCAAGAGTTCATAATAGGGCCTAGGGGCCTGTCTGGTTCAATCTTCTGTCTCTGCGGATATCTGTCTGTGTGTCTGCATGGAGGTAGTAGTTGCTCAGCTTGTGTCATAATGCCCCTATTTGTCCAGTGCGGCTTGCGGTAGTGGGATGTCCTTGGGGACCTTGAGGTTTCTACTATTTTGTAGAGTTGTGGCCAATGGAATGGGCAGTTTCTTAGGAGAGAGCAGGCACAGTTCTGTGGTGTGGCTCCAGAGACCCCAGCCTGGAGGCTGTGTGGGCCATGGCTGTGCAGACAGACATCCAAAAACCCTAACTCAGCTCAGGTTTGGGGCCGAGGTTACGGCAGGCCTGATCTACAGTCCATGAGGGGAGCTCCTCTGGATATGAAAGAAGGGTGAGAGGGAGGCAGTCGCTCAGGCTTTTGTCTCTGGATGTTTTGTCCACAATGGCCGTTTAATGTAGGAGTTGCCTCATGGGTCGTAGAAGTCTCCCTCTCTGGTAGTTTGTCCAGCCCCCAAGTGTTTGGGGTCATTCTGTGGGAAGGGAAGTGTCCTGTTTTTTGCCTCATATGTCCCCCCAGTAGAGGGATTCTAGAGCATAGCAGTGGGTACTGACAACTGGAATACTCGCCCTCGGGTTAAGCCTGGGGGCCTATGGATATGACAAGCCCCATATGCAGGATCTTGGTCCAGCCCCTGAGAGGCGTTACTTTAATACGGGACTCATGCTGCAGGTCACAATGCATGTCTGTGCCCTAGGCGGCCCTCAAGCACTGGCGTGGCCTTTCGGACAATGCAGGTTTTCCCACATTGAACGTTGGACAACATGCCAACCACAAGGTTTCTGGCCATGGGGAAGGAGGAATTCTAATTTCTGCATCACGTTCACCCTGGGCAGTGATTGGAGATAAGGTCTAGGTTCTGAAGCCTGAAAACTGAGGTTGGGAAGAGATGACGACCTACAGCCATAGCGGGTCCTATGTGTCCAGGTTGGGGCCAGCTGTCTGGGTGTCGTTTGGGATGTCTTGTCTCAGGCTGTGCCAGACAGGGCATTAGAATACAGGGTGGGCTGTATAATTGCTTTACAATCGAGTGGCATGCATTAGAAAATCATTTGGGGTTTCTTATTAGAAGCATAGGGCAAAGTTTTTCTTCTGGAGGGCAGGCAGCGTGCTGCATTGTGGCTTCGGAATTCCCAAACTGGAGGGCTTGTGGGCCAGGAGAGTGAGGACGGAAGTCTGAGAACACAAGCTAGGCTTAGGTTTCGGGGCAAGGACATGGCAGCCACACTCTGCAGAGCTGAATTGAGATCTCATGTGTCTGAAGTCAGGTCGAGGATCAGACTTTGGCTCAGGTTTGAGTTTCTGTCCATGTTGGCCCCTTCATGAAGGGGGGACATTATGAGCCCATGGGGGTTTTCCCACTATTGGAGTTGTGAGATGCTCCAAACCGCAAGGATTCCTTCTGTGGGACAATGAAGATTTGTTGGATGGCTCCAGGACGTCTTATAAGGTATTTTTCCAGAACAGGGTTCTAAGTATGGATGCCTGGGCAGTCAGCCTCACAATCCAATTGTCTCCTAGCAACAAGAAACGTTTGATCTGCTGGCTTGGGGTAGCAACAGAGGGGGCTGAGTTGAAATGGACTTTCCTGAGGATGGTCTTAATGTTGGTTTGAGTCCATGGAGACCTTGGTATGGGACAGTGGCACCAGGGCCCTGAAGGATTCTCCTAACCAGAGGTTATGACAAAGCTCCAATGAGCAAGTTTTCCATGGGGAGACGAGATTTGTTCTTATTGGTGCCTCAGGAAACCACCATATGCTGGTATTGGAAACGAGGCCTCTGAGGAGATATGCCTAAAAACCAAAGCAATGGATCTGATTAGGGCCTAGGGGCCTGTCCGGTTCAATATTCTTCTCTGGGGACATCTGTTGTCTGAGTGGAGGTAGTTGCTCAGCTGGTTTGAGATCACCCCTGTTTGTCCTGGGCGGCCTACACTAATGGGATGGCCTCGGTGACTTTGGAGGTTTTTCCTCATTTGCAAGGTTGTGGCCAATGGAATGGGAAGAATTCCCTTGAAAGGGAAGCACAGTCCTGAGGTGTGGCTCCAGGGACCCAAGTGTGGAGCGTGTGTGGTCCAGGGCTATTTGGACAAAAGTCTGAAAACACAAACTCCACTTAGGTTGGGGGATGTAGGTATGGCCGGCCCGATCTATAGACCGTGAGGAGAACTCTTCGGGATATGAACAAAGGGCGAATGTGAGGTGCTGGCTCATGCTTTTTTTTTTTTTTTTTTTTCTGGAAATGTGTCACCGATTGCCATGGAATGTCGGGGTGTCCTCATGGGCCATCGATGAGGCTCCCTTTCTGGGGATTTGACCCGATCCGAAGAGTTTGGGGTCATTCTGTGGGAAGGGAGGAGGCCTTTCTTGTTTTTTTTGTTTATTTTTTTATTATTATTATTTTTTTTACCTAAGGTGGACCACCAAAAGAGGGATTCCAGAGCAGAGTCCGGGGGAGGGGCGACTGGACAACCAGACCTCTGGTTAACATTGGGACCTAAGAACATGGCAAGCCCCATATGTGGGCTCTTGGTCCAGACACTGAGAGGCCTTCCCTGAGGAATGGTCTCACACTGAGTTTCACAATGTGTTTTTGTGCCCAAGGAGCCCCTCAAGTCAGGGCGTGGCCTAATGTACCATGCTGGTTTCTCCTACAGGGAACGTTGGACAATATGGCAACCACAAGTTTTCTGGCCATGGGGAAGATGGAGTTCTAATTTCTGCAACACTTTCACTCCTGGACTGTGATTGGATTTAAGTTCTAGGTTCTGAAGCCTGAAAACTGAGGTTGGGAAGAGATGAAGACCTAAGGCCATGGTGTGGCTGATGTGCTCAGTGTTCGGCCAGCTGTTGAGTGTGGGTTGGGAGGTGCAGGCTCAGGCTGTGGCAGACAGGGAATTAGTGCCCAGGCTAGACTGTATCATTGGGGTGCAGTCGAGTTTCGTGCAGGATGGTACTCATTTGTGGTTACTGGGTAGCCCCAGAGGGCAACGTTTTTCTTCTGGAGGGAAGACACAGTGCCACATAGTGGCTCCAGAATTCCCCAACTGGAAGGCTTGTGGGCCAGGAGTGTGATGAAAAAATTCTGAGAACACAAGCCAGACTTAGATTTCGGGGTGAGGGGACGGCAGGCCCCCTCTGCAGAGATGATTCGAGATCCTGTATACCTGAAGACAGAGCTAGGATCAGACGTTGGCTTAGGTCGAAGTTTCTGTCCATGACAGCCCCTTCATGAAGAGGAGGGTGTCACGAGGACATAGAGGTTTTCCCACGATGGGAATTGTGAGATGCTCCAAACTGCAATGATTCCTTCTGTGGGACAGTCGAGACCTGTTGGATGGCTCCAGGACATCCCATAAGGACGTTATCCAGAGCAGGGTTCTAAGGATGGATGCCTGGGCAGCCTGCCTCCCATTCCAGGTGTCTCATAGTGCCAAGGCAAGTTCGATCTGCTGTATCTAGGGGAGCAACCGAGGCGGGTGTGTTGAAATGGGTGAGTTGAGGATGGGTCATAATGTGCATTTGTGTCCATGTATACTTGGAATGGGGTCTTGATCCGGGTCCTTGAGGGATGTTCATAACCGGAGGTTTTGATGGAGCTCTAAAGAGTATGTTTCCTATGTAGAGAAGAGAATTGTTTTGATGAGTGCCTAAGGAATCTCCCATATGCTGGTATTGGAAAACAGGCCTCTGAGGAGAGATGACTGGAATCAAAAGCAATGGATCTGATTAGGGCCTAAGTGCCTGTCCAGTTCAATCTTATTCTATGGGGATATCTGTCTCTGGGTCTGAGTGGAGGTAGTTTCCTAACTTGTGAGAGATCATCCCTGTGTGTCCTGGGCAGCCAACATTATTCGAATGGCCTGGGGGAGTTTGGCGGATTCTCCTAATCTATTGGGTTGTGGCCAATGGAAATAGCAGAATTCCCCTGGAGAGGGAAGCCACAGTCCTGAGGTGTGGCTCCAGGGGCCCCAGCTTGGTTGGTGTGTTGGCCAGGCCTGTGGGGACAGAAGTCTGAAAACACAAACTCAGCTTAGTTTTGGGGATGTATGTATGAAGGCTCGATCTACAGACCGTGAGAATTTTCCGGGCTATGAACAAAGGGCGAGTATGTGGCGCTTGCTCAGGCTTTTGTCTCTGGATTTTGTGTCAACGGTGGCCGTGGAATGTCGGAGTGTCCTCAAGGGCCATGGACAATTCTTTCTCTGGTGATTTGGCCTGATCCCAAGTGGTTGGGATCATTCTGTGGATGGGAAGAGTCCTTTATGTATTTTTTTTACCTCAGTTCTCCCACCAAAGAGGGATTCCAGAGTAGAGCCCTGAGTAGGTGTGACTAGACATCTCGAACTCTGGTTGAGATTGGGGGACTAGGGGCTTGGCAAGCCCCATATGTGGGCTGTTGTTCCAGTGACTAAGAGGCTTTACATGAGGATAGGGCTCACGCTGAGGGTCACAATGTGTGTTTGTGCACATTGTGGACCTCAGGGATAGGTGGGGCCTCATAGTCCATGCTGCTTTCTCCTACAATGAACATTGGACAACATGCCAACCACTAGGTTTCTTGCCAAGGCGAAGGAGAAGTTCTGATTCTTGCATCACGTTCACTCCTGAGCAGTGAGTGGAGATAAGGTCTAGGTTCTGAAGGTGAAAACTGAGGTTGGGTAGAGATGATGGCCTAAAGCCATTGTGGGTGTGATATGCTCTGTGTACGGCCAGCTGTCTGGGTGTTGGACTGGAGGTCTGCCCTCAGGCTGTGTCAGACAGGGCTTTAGTGCACAGGCTAGACTGTATAATTGGGGTGTGGTCGAGTGGCATGCAGGTTGTTACTCATTTGGCGTTTCCGGTTAGCCCTATAGGGCAACATTTTTCTTCTGGAGGGCAGGCAGAGTGCTGCATTGTGTCTCCAGAATTGCCAAACTGGAGGGGTGTGGCCAGGATTGTGAGGAAGGAAGTCTGAAAACACAAGCTAGCATGAGTTTTGGGGCCAAGAGCATGGCAGGCCCACTCTGCAGAGGCTGAATCGAGATCTCCTGCAGGTGAGGTCAGGGCGAGTATCAGATGTTGCCTCAAGCTGGAGTTTGTGTCCATGACGGCCCCTTCCTGAAGGGGGTGGGGGCGTCATGAGGCCAGGGAGGTTTCCCTACGCTGGGAGTTGTGAGCTGCTCCCAACTTCAAAGTTTCCTTCTTCAGGACAGTCGAGTACTATTGTATGGTTCCAGGATGCCCCATACAGAAAGACTCGAGAGCAGGGGCCTAAGCATGGATGCCGAGAAACGCCAACTCACCTTCCCATTGCCTGGTGGAGACAAGGCACGCTCAATCTGCGGGCTCTTGGGTGAGCTACCCAGAAGGCTGAGTTTAAATGGACTCTCCTGAGGATGAGTCATAATGTGGGTTGGTGGCCATGGAGACCTTGGAATGTGGCAGTAGCTAAGGGACTCTGCAGGATTCTCCAACCCGAAGGGCTTGACACAACTCCAACAAGGAAGCTTCCCATGTGGAGATGAGAGGTCTTTTGTCTGGTGCCTCAGGAAAGCCCCGTATGCTGGTCTTCGAACCCAGGCCTCTGAGGAGTGATACCTGGACACCAAAGCAAGAGTTCATAATAGGGCCTAGGGGCCTGTCTGGTTCAATCTTCTGTCTCTGCGGATATCTGTCTGTGTGTCTGCATGGAGGTAGTAGTTGCTCAGCTTGTGTCATAATGCCCCTATTTGTCCAGTGCGGCTTGCGGTAGTGGGATGTCCTTGGGGACCTTGAGGTTTCTACTATTTTGTAGAGTTGTGGCCAATGGAATGGGCAGTTTCTTAGGAGAGAGCAGGCACAGTTCTGTGGTGTGGCTCCAGAGACCCCAGCCTGGAGGCTGTGTGGGCCATGGCTGTGCAGACAGACATCCAAAAACCCTAACTCAGCTCAGGTTTGGGGCCGAGGTTACGGCAGGCCTGATCTACAGTCCATGAGGGGAGCTCCTCTGGATATGAAAGAAGGGTGAGAGGGAGGCAGTCGCTCAGGCTTTTGTCTCTGGATGTTTTGTCCACAATGGCCGTTTAATGTAGGAGTTGCCTCATGGGTCGTAGAAGTCTCCCTCTCTGGTAGTTTGTCCAGCCCCCAAGTGTTTGGGGTCATTCTGTGGGAAGGGAAGTGTCCTGTTTTTTGCCTCATATGTCCCCCCAGTAGAGGGATTCTAGAGCATAGCAGTGGGTACTGACAACTGGAATACTCGCCCTCGGGTTAAGCCTGGGGGCCTATGGATATGACAAGCCCCATATGCAGGATCTTGGTCCAGCCACTGAGAGGCGTTACTTTAATACGGGACTCATGCTGCAGGTCACAATGCATGTCTGTGCCCTAGGCGGCCCTCAAGCACTGGCGTGGCCTTTCGGACAATGCAGGTTTTCCCACATTGAACGTTGGACAACATGCCAACCACAAGGTTTCTGGCCATGGGGAAGGAGGAATTCTAATTTCTGCATCACGTTCACCCTGGGCAGTGATTGGAGATAAGGTCTAGGTTCTGAAGCCTGAAAACCGAGGTTGGGAAGAGATGACGACCTACAGCCATAGCGGGTCCTATGTGACCAGGTTGGGGCCAGCTGTCTGGGTGTCGTTTGGGATGTCTTGTCTCAGGCTGTGCCAGACAGGGCATTAGAATACAGGGTGGGCTGTATAATTGCTTTACAATCGAGTGGCATGCATTAGAAAATCATTTGGGGTTTCTTATTAGCAGCATAGGGCAAAGTTTTTCTTCTGGAGGGCAGGCAGAGTGCTGCATTGTGGCTTCGGAATTCCCAAACTGGAGGGCTTGTGGGCCAGGAGAGTGAGGACGGAAGTCTGAGAACACAAGCTAGGCTTAGGTTTCGGGGCAAGGACATGGCAGCCACACTCTGCAGAGCTGAATTGAGATCTCATGTGTCTGAAGTCAGGTCGAGGATCAGACTTTGGCTCAGGTTTGAGTTTCTGTCCATGTTGGCCCCTTCATGAAGGGGGGACATTATGAGCCCATGGGGGGTTTCCCACTATTGGAGTTGTGAGATGCTCCAAACCGCAAGGATTCCTTCTGTGGGACAATGAAGATTTGTTGGATGGCTCCAGGACGTCTTATAAGGTATTTTTCCAGAACAGGGTTCTAAGTATGGATGCCTGGGCAGTCAGCCTCACAATCCAATTGTCTCCTAGCAACAAGAAACGTTTGATCTGCTGGCTTGGGGTAGCAACAGAGGGGGCTGAGTTGAAATGGACTTTCCTGAGGATGGTCTTAATGTTGGTTTGAGTCCATGGAGACCTTGGTATGGGGCAGTGGCACCAGGGCCCTGAAGGATTCTCCTAACCAGAGGTTATGACAAAGCTCCAATGAGCAAGTTTTCCATGGGGAGACGAGATTTGTTCTTATTGGTGCCTCAGGAAACCACCATATGCTGGTATTGGAAACGAGGCCTCTGAGGAGAGATGCCTAAAAACCAAAGCAATGGATCTGATTAGGGCCTAGGGGCCTGTCCGGTTCAATATTCTTCTCTGGGGACATCTGTTGTCTGAGTGGAGGTAGTTGCTCAGCTGGTTTGAGATCACCCCTGTTTGTCCTGGGCGGCCTACACTAATGGGATGGCCTCGGTGACTTTGGAGGTTTTTCCTCATTTGCAAGGTTGTGGCCAATGGAATGGGAAGAATTCCCTTGAAAGGGAAGCACAGTCCTGAGGTGTGGCTCCAGGGACCCAAGTGTGGAGCGTGTGTGGTCCAGGGCTATTTGGACAAAAGTCTGAAAACACAAACTCCACTTAGGTTGGGGGATGTAGGTATGGCCGGCCCGATCTATAGACCGTGAGGAGAACTCTTCGGGATATGAACAAAGGGCGAATGTGAGGTGCTGGCTCATGCTTTTTTTTTTTTTTTTTTTTTCTGGAAATGTGTCACCGATTGCCATGGAATGTCGGGGTGTCCTCATGGGCCATCGATGAGGCTCCCTTTCTGGGGATTTGACCCGATCCGAAGAGTTTGGGGTCATTCTGTGGGAAGGGAGGAGGTCTTTCTTGTTTTTTTGTTTATTTTTTTATTATTATTATTTTTTTTACCTAAGGTGGACCACCAAAAGAGGGATTCCAGAGCAGAGTCCTGGGGAGGGGCGACTGGACAACCAGACCTCTGGTTAACATTGGGACCTAAGAACATGGCAAGCCCCATATGTGGGCTCTTGGTCCAGACACTGAGAGGCCTTCCCTGAGGAATGGTCTCACACTGAGTTTCACAATGTGTTTTTGTGCCCAAGGAGCCCCTCAAGTCAGGGCGTGGCCTAATGTACCATGCTGGTTTCTCCTACAGGGAACGTTGCACAATATGGCAACCACAAGTTTTCTGGCCATGGGGAAGATGGAGTTCTAATTTCTGCAACACTTTCACTCCTGGACTGTGATTGGATTTAAGGTCTAGGTTCTGAAGCCTGAAAACTGAGGTTGGGAAGAGATGAAGACCTAAGGCCATGGTGTGGCTGATGTGCTCAGTGTTCGGCCAGCTGTTGAGTGTGGGTTGGGAGGTGCAGGCTCAGGCTGTGGCAGACAGGGAATTAGTGCCCAGGCTAGACTGTATCATTGGGGTGCAGTCGAGTTTCGTGCAGGATGGTACTCATTTGTGGTTACTGGGTAGCCCCAGAGGGCAACGTTTTTCTTCTGGAGGGAAGACACAGTGCCACATAGTGGCTCCAGAATTCCCAAACTGGAAGGCTTGTGGGCCAGGAGTGTGATGAAAAAATTCTGAGAACACAAGCCAGACTTAGATTTCGGGGTGAGGGGACGGCAGGCACCCTCTGCAGAGATGATTCGAGATCCTGTATACCTGAAGACAGAGCTAGGATCAGACGTTGGCTTAGGTCGAAGTTTCTGTCCATGACAGCCCCTTCATGAAGGGGAGGGTGTCACGAGGACATGGAGGTTTTCCCACGATGGGAATTGTGAGATGCTCCAAACCGCAATGATTCCTTCTGTGGGACAGTCGAGACCTGTTGGATGGCTCCAGGACATCCCATAAGGACGTTATCCAGAGCAGGGTTCTAAGGATGGATGCCTGGGCAGCCTGCCTCCCATTCCAGGTGTCTCATAGCGCCAAGGCAAGTTCGATCTGCTGGATCTAGGGGAGCAACCGAGGCGGGTGTGTTGAAATGGGTGAGTTGAGGATGGGTCATAATGTGCATTTGTGTCCATGTAGACCTTGGAATGGGGTGCTTGAACCGGGGCCTTGAGGGATGTTCATAACCGGAGGTTTTGATGGAGCTCTAAAGAGTATGTTTCCTATGTAGAGAAGAGAATTGTTTTGATGAGTGCCTAAGGAATCTCCCATATGCTGGTATTGGAAAACAGGCCTCTGAGGAGAGATGACTGGAATCAAAAGCAATGGATCTGATTAGGGCCTAAGTGCCTGTCCAGTTCAATCTTATTCTATGGGGATATCTGTCTCTGGGTCTGAGTGGAGGTAGTTTCCTAACTTGTGAGAGATCATCCCTGTGTGTCCTGGGCAGCCAACATTATTCGGATGGCCTGGGGGAGTTTGGCGGATTCTCCTAATCTATTGGGTTGTGGCCAATGGAAATAGCAGAATTCCCCTGGAGAGGGAAGCCACAGTCCTGAGGTGTGGCTCCAGGGGCCCCAGCTTGGATGGTGTGTTGTCCAGGCCTGTGGGGACAGAAGTCTGAAAACACAAACTCAGCTTAGTTTTGGGGATGTATGTATGAAGGCTCGATCTACAGACCGTGAGAATTTTCCGGGCTATGAACAAAGGGCGAGTATGTGGCGCTTGCTCAGGCTTTTGTCTCTGGATTTTGTGTCAACGGTGGCCGTGGAATGTCGGAGTGTCCTCAAGGGCCATGGACAATTCTTTCTCTGGTGATTTGGCCTGATCCCAAGTGGTTGGGATCATTCTGTGGATGGGAAGAGTCCTTTATGTATTTTTTTTTACCTCAGTTCTCCCACCAAAGAGGGATTCCAGAGTAGAGCCCTGAGTAGGTGTGACTAGACATCTCGAACTCTGGTTGAGATTGGGGGACTAGGGGCTTGGCAAGCCCCATATGTGGGCTGTTGTTCCAGTGACTAAGAGGCTTTACATGAGGATAGGGCTCACGCTGAGGGTCACAATGTGTGTTTGTGCACATTGTGGCCCTCAGGGATAGGTGGGGCCTCATAGTCCATGCTGCTTTCTCCTACAATGAACATTGGACAACATGCCAACCACTAGGTTTCTTGCCAAGGCGAAGGAGAAGTTCTGATTCTTGCATCACGTTCACTCCTGAGCAGTGAGTGGAGATAAGGTCTAGGTTCTGAAGGTGAAAACTGAGGTTGGGTAGAGATGATGGCCTAAAGCCATTGTGGGTGTGATATGCTCTGTGTACGGCCAGCTGTCTGGGTGTTGGACTGGAGGTCTGCCCTCAGGCTGTGTCAGACAGGGCTTTAGTGCACAGGCTAGACTGTATAATTGGGGTGTGGTCGAGTGGCATGCAGGTTGTTACTCATTTGGCGTTTCCGGTTAGCCCTATAGGGCAACATTTTTCTTCTGGAGGGCAGGCAGAGTGCTGCATTGTGTCTCCAGAATTGCCAAACTGGAGGGGTGTGGCCAGGATTGTGAGGAAGGAAGTCTGAAAACACAAGCTAGCATGAGTTTTGGGGCCAAGAGCATGGCAGGCCCACTCTGAAGAGGCTGAATCGAGATCTCCTGCAGGTGAGGTCAGGGCGAGTATCAGATGTTGCCTCAAGCTGGAGTTTGTGTCCATGTGGCCCCTTCCTGAAGGGGGTGGGGGCGTCATGAGGCCAGGGAGGTTTCCCTACGCTGGGAGTTGTGAGCTGCTCCCAACTTCAAAGTTTCCTTCTTCAGGACAGTCGAGTACTATTGTATGGTTCCAGGATGCCCCATACAGAAAGACTCGAGAGCAGGGGCCTAAGCATGGATGCCGAGAAACGCCAACTCACCTTCCCATTGCCTGGTGGAGACAAGGCACGCTCAATCTGCGGGCTCTTGGGTGAGCTACCCAGAAGGCTGAGTTTAAATGGACTCTCCTGAGGATGAGTCATAATGTGGGTTGGTGGCCATGGAGACCTTGGAATGTGGCAGTAGCTAAGGGACTCTGCAGGATTCTCCAACCCGAAGGGCTTGACACAACTCCAACAAGGAAGCTTCCCATGTGGAGATGAGAGGTCTTTTGTCTGGTGCCTCAGGAAAGCCCCGTATGCTGGTCTTCGAACCCAGGCCTCTGAGGAGTGATACCTGGACACCAAAGCAAGAGTTCATAATAGGGCCTAGGGGCCTGTCTGGTTCAATCTTCTGTCTCTGCGGATATCTGTCTGTGTGTCTGCATGGAGGTAGTAGTTGCTCAGCTTGTGTCATAATGCCCCTATTTGTCCAGTGCGGCTTGCGGTAGTGGGATGTCCTTGGGGACCTTGAGGTTTCTACTATTTTGTAGAGTTGTGGCCAATGGAATGGGCAGTTTCTTAGGAGAGAGCAGGCACAGTTCTGTGGTGTGGCTCCAGAGACCCCAGCCTGGAGGCTGTGTGGGCCATGGCTGTGCAGACAGACATCCAAAAACCCTAACTCAGCTCAGGTTTGGGGCCGAGGTTACGGCAGGCCTGATCTACAGTCCATGAGGGGAGCTCCTCTGGATATGAAAGAAGGGTGAGAGGGAGGCAGTCGCTCAGGCTTTTGTCTCTGGATGTTTTGTCCACAATGGCCGTTTAATGTAGGAGTTGCCTCATGGGTCGTAGAAGTCTCCCTCTCTGGTAGTTTGTCCAGCCCCCAAGTGTTTGGGGTCATTCTGTGGGAAGGGAAGTGTCCTGTTTTTTGCCTCATATGTCCCCCCAGTAGAGGGATTCTAGAGCATAGCAGTGGGTACTGACAACTGGAATACTCGCCCTCGGGTTAAGCCTGGGGGCCTATGGATATGACAAGCCCCATATGCAGGATCTTGGTCCAGCCCCTGAGAGGCGTTACTTTAATACGGGACTCACGCTGCAGGTCACAATGCATGTCTGTGCCCTAGGCGGCCCTCAAGCACTGGCGTGGCCTTTCGGACAATGCAGGTTTTCCCACATTGAACGTTGGACAACATGCCAACCACAAGGTTTCTGGCCATGGGGAAGGAGGAATTCTAATTTCTGCATCACGTTCACCCTGGGCAGTGATTGGAGATAAGGTCTAGGTTCTGAAGCCTGAAAACCGAGGTTGGGAAGAGATGACGACCTACAGCCATAGCGGGTCCTATGTGTCCAGGTTGGGGCCAGCTGTCTGGGTGTCGTTTGGGATGTCTTGTCTCAGGCTGTGCCAGACAGGGCATTAGAATACAGGGTGGGCTGTATAATTGCTTTACAATCGAGTGGCATGCATTAGAAAATCATTTGGGGTTTCTTATTAGAAGCATAGGGCAAAGTTTTTCTTCTGGAGGGCAGGCAGAGTGCTGCATTGTGGCTTCGGAATTCCCAAACTGGAGGGCTTGTGGGCCAGGAGAGTGAGGACGGAAGTCTGAGAACACAAGCTAGGCTTAGGTTTCGGGGCAAGGACATGGCAGCCACACTCTGCAGAGCTGAATTGAGATCTCATGTGTCTGAAGTCAGGTCGAGGATCAGACTTTGGCTCAGGTTTGAGTTTCTGTCCATGTTGGCCCCTTCATGAAGGGGGGACATTATGAGCCCATGGGGGTTTTCCCACTATTGGAGTTGTGAGATGCTCCAAACCGCAAGGATTCCTTCTGTGGGACAATGAAGATTTGTTGGATGGCTCCAGGACGTCTTATAAGGTATTTTTCCAGAACAGGGTTCTAAGTATGGATGCCTGGGCAGTCAGCCTCACAATCCAATTGTCTCCTAGCAACAAGAAACGTTTGATCTGCTGGCTTGGGGTAGCAACAGAGGGGGCTGAGTTGAAATGGACTTTCCTGAGGATGGTCTTAATGTTGGTTTGAGTCCATGGAGACCTTGGTATGGGGCAGTGGCACCAGGGCCCTGAAGGATTCTCCTAACCAGAGGTTATGACAAAGCTCCAATGAGCAAGTTTTCCATGGGGAGACGAGATTTGTTCTTATTGGTGCCTCAGGAAACCACCATATGCTGGTATTGGAAACGAGGCCTCTGAGGAGAGATGCCTAAAAACCAAAGCAATGGATCTGATTAGGGCCTAGGGGCCTGTCCGGTTCAATATTCTTCTCTGGGGACATCTGTTGTCTGAGTGGAGGTAGTTGCTCAGCTGGTTTGAGATCACCCCTGTTTGTCCTGGGCGGCCTACACTAATGGGATGGCCTCGGTGACTTTGGAGGTTTTTCCTCATTTGCAAGGTTGTGGCCAATGGAATGGGAAGAATTCCCTTGAAAGGGAAGCACAGTCCTGAGGTGTGGCTCCAGGGACCCAAGTGTGGAGCGTGTGTGGTCCAGGGCTATTTGGACAAAAGTCTGAAAACACAAACTCCACTTAGGTTGGGGGATGTAGGTATGGCCGGCCCGATCTATAGACCGTGAGGAGAACTCTTCGGGATATGAACAAAGGGCGAATGTGAGGTGCTGGCTCATGCTTTTTTTTTTTTTTTTTTTTTCTGGAAATGTGTCACCGATTGCCATGGAATGTCGGGGTGTCCTCATGGGCCATCGATGAGGCTCCCTTTCTGGGGATTTGACCCGATCCGAAGAGTTTGGGGTCATTCTGTGGGAAGGGAGGAGGTCTTTCTTGTTTTTTTGTTTATTTTTTTATTATTATTATTTTTTTTACCTAAGGTGGACCACCAAAAGAGGGATTCCAGAGCAGAGTCCTGGGGAGGGGCGACTGGACAACCAGACCTCTGGTTAACATTGGGACCTAAGAACATGGCAAGCCCCATATGTGGGCTCTTGGTCCAGACACTGAGAGGCCTTCCCTGAGGAATGGTCTCACACTGAGTTTCACAATGTGTTTTTGTGCCCAAGGAGCCCCTCAAGTCAGGGCGTGGCCTAATGTACCATGCTGGTTTCTCCTACAGGGAACGTTGCACAATATGGCAACCACAAGTTTTCTGGCCATGGGGAAGATGGAGTTCTAATTTCTGCAACACTTTCACTCCTGGACTGTGATTGGATTTAAGGTCTAGGTTCTGAAGCCTGAAAACTGAGGTTGGGAAGAGATGAAGACCTAAGGCCATGGTGTGGCTGATGTGCTCAGTGTTCGGCCAGCTGTTGAGTGTGGGTTGGGAGGTGCAGGCTCAGGCTGTGGCAGACAGGGAATTAGTGCCCAGGCTAGACTGTATCATTGGGGTGCAGTCGAGTTTCGTGCAGGATGGTACTCATTTGTGGTTACTGGGTAGCCCCAGAGGGCAACGTTTTTCTTCTGGAGGGAAGACACAGTGCCACATAGTGGCTCCAGAATTCCCAAACTGGAAGGCTTGTGGGCCAGGAGTGTGATGAAAAAATTCTGAGAACACAAGCCAGACTTAGATTTCGGGGTGAGGGGACGGCAGGCACCCTCTGCAGAGATGATTCGAGATCCTGTATACCTGAAGACAGAGCTAGGATCAGACGTTGGCTTAGGTCGAAGTTTCTGTCCATGACAGCCCCTTCATGAAGGGGAGGGTGTCACGAGGACATGGAGGTTTTCCCACGATGGGAATTGTGAGATGCTCCAAACCACAATGATTCCTTCTGTGGGACAGTCGAGACCTGTTGGATGGCTCCAGGACATCCCATAAGGACGTTATCCAGAGCAGGGTTCTAAGGATGGATGCCTGGGCAGCCTGCCTCCCATTCCAGGTGTCTCATAGCGCCAAGGCAAGTTCGATCTGCTGGATCTAGGGGAGCAACCGAGGCGGGTGTGTTGAAATGGGTGAGTTGAGGATGGGTCATAATGTGCATTTGTGTCCATGTAGACCTTGGAATGGGGTGCTTGAACCGGGGCCTTGAGGGATGTTCATAACCGGAGGTTTTGATGGAGCTCTAAAGAGTATGTTTCCTATGTAGAGAAGAGAATTGTTTTGATGAGTGCCTAAGGAATCTCCCATATGCTGGTATTGGAAAACAGGCCTCTGAGGAGAGATGACTGGAATCAAAAGCAATGGATCTGATTAGGGCCTAAGTGCCTGTCCAGTTCAATCTTATTCTATGGGGATATCTGTCTCTGGGTCTGAGTGGAGGTAGTTTCCTAACTTGTGAGAGATCATCCCTGTGTGTCCTGGGCAGCCAACATTATTCGGATGGCCTGGGGGAGTTTGGCGGATTCTCCTAATCTATTGGGTTGTGGCCAATGGAAATAGCAGAATTCCCCTGGAGAGGGAAGCCACAGTCCTGAGGTGTGGCTCCAGGGGCCCCAGCTTGGATGGTGTGTTGGCCAGGCCTGTGGGGACAGAAGTCTGAAAACACAAACTCAGCTTAGTTTTGGGGATGTATGTATGAAGGCTCGATCTACAGACCGTGAGAATTTTCCGGGCTATGAACAAAGGGCGAGTATGTGGCGCTTGCTCAGGCTTTTGTCTCTGGATTTTGTGTCAACGGTGGCCGTGGAATGTCGGAGTGTCCTCAAGGGCCATGGACAATTCTTTCTCTGGTGATTTGGCCTGATCCCAAGTGGTTGGGATCATTCTGTGGATGGGAAGAGTCCTTTACGTATTTTTTTTTACCTCAGTTCTCCCACCAAAGAGGGATTCCAGAGTAGAGCCCTGAGTAGGTGTGACTAGACATCTCGAACTCTGGTTGAGATTGGGGGACTAGGGGCTTGGCAAGCCCCATATGTGGGCTGTTGTTCCAGTGACTAAGAGGCTTTACATGAGGATAGGGCTCACGCTGAGGGTCACAATGTGTGTTTGTGCACATTGTGGCCCTCAGGGATAGGTGGGGCCTCATAGTCCATGCTGCTTTCTCCTACAATGAACATTGGACAACATGCCAACCACTAGGTTTCTTGCCAAGGCGAAGGAGAAGTTCTGATTCTTGCATCACGTTCACTCCTGAGCAGTGAGTGGAGATAAGGTCTAGGTTCTGAAGGTGAAAACTGAGGTTGGGTAGAGATGATGGCCTAAAGCCATTGTGGGTGTGATATGCTCTGTGTACGGCCAGCTGTCTGGGTGTTGGACTGGAGGTCTGCCCTCAGGCTGTGTCAGACAGGGCTTTAGTGCACAGGCTAGACTGTATAATTGGGGTGTGGTCGAGTGGCATGCAGGTTGTTACTCATTTGGCGTTTCCGGTTAGCCCTATAGGGCAACATTTTTCTTCTGGAGGGCAGGCAGAGTGCTGCATTGTGTCTCCAGAATTGCCAAACTGGAGGGGTGTGGCCAGGATTGTGAGGAAGGAAGTCTGAAAACACAAGCTAGCATGAGTTTTGGGGCCAAGAGCATGGCAGGCCCACTCTGAAGAGGCTGAATCGAGATCTCCTGCAGGTGAGGTCAGGGCGAGTATCAGATGTTGCCTCAAGCTGGAGTTTGTGTCCATGTGGCCCCTTCCTGAAGGGGGTGGGGGCGTCATGAGGCCAGGGAGGTTTCCCTACGCTGGGAGTTGTGAGCTGCTCCCAACTTCAAAGTTTCCTTCTTCAGGACAGTCGAGTACTATTGTATGGTTCCAGGATGCCCCATACAGAAAGACTCGAGAGCAGGGGCCTAAGCATGGATGCCGAGAAACGCCAACTCACCTTCCCATTGCCTGGTGGAGACAAGGCACGCTCAATCTGCGGGCTCTTGGGTGAGCTACCCAGAAGGCTGAGTTTAAATGGACTCTCCTGAGGATGAGTCATAATGTGGGTTGGTGGCCATGGAGACCTTGGAATGTGGCAGTAGCTAAGGGACTCTGCAGGATTCTCCAACCCGAAGGGCTTGACACAACTCCAACAAGGAAGCTTCCCATGTGGAGATGAGAGGTCTTTTGTCTGGTGCCTCAGGAAAGCCCCGTATGCTGGTCTTCGAACCCAGGCCTCTGAGGAGTGATACCTGGACACCAAAGCAAGAGTTCATAATAGGGCCTAGGGGCCTGTCTGGTTCAATCTTCTGTCTCTGCGGATATCTGTCTGTGTGTCTGCATGGAGGTAGTAGTTGCTCAGCTTGTGTCATAATGCCCCTATTTGTCCAGTGCGGCTTGCGGTAGTGGGATGTCCTTGGGGACCTTGAGGTTTCTACTATTTTGTAGAGTTGTGGCCAATGGAATGGGCAGTTTCTTAGGAGAGAGCAGGCACAGTTCTGTGGTGTGGCTCCAGAGACCCCAGCCTGGAGGCTGTGTGGGCCATGGCTGTGCAGACAGACATCCAAAAACCCTAACTCAGCTCAGGTTTGGGGCCGAGGTTACGGCAGGCCTGATCTACAGTCCATGAGGGGAGCTCCTCTGGATATGAAAGAAGGGTGAGAGGGAGGCAGTCGCTCAGGCTTTTGTCTCTGGATGTTTTGTCCACAATGGCCGTTTAATGTAGGAGTTGCCTCATGGGTCGTAGAAGTCTCCCTCTCTGGTAGTTTGTCCAGCCCCCAAGTGTTTGGGGTCATTCTGTGGGAAGGGAAGTGTCCTGTTTTTTGCCTCATATGTCCCCCCAGTAGAGGGATTCTAGAGCATAGCAGTGGGTACTGACAACTGGAATACTCGCCCTCGGGTTAAGCCTGGGGGCCTATGGATATGACAAGCCCCATATGCAGGATCTTGGTCCAGCCACTGAGAGGCGTTACTTTAATACGGGACTCACGCTGCAGGTCACAATGCATGTCTGTGCCCTAGGCGGCCCTCAAGCACTGGCGTGGCCTTTCGGACAATGCAGGTTTTCCCACATTGAACGTTGGACAACATGCCAACCACAAGGTTTCTGGCCATGGGGAAGGAGGAATTCTAATTTCTGCATCACGTTCACCCTGGGCAGTGATTGGAGATAAGGTCTAGGTTCTGAAGCCTGAAAACCGAGGTTGGGAAGAGATGACGACCTACAGCCATAGCGGGTCCTATGTGTCCAGGTTGGGGCCAGCTGTCTGGGTGTCGTTTGGGATGTCTTGTCTCAGGCTGTGCCAGACAGGGCATTAGAATACAGGGTGGGCTGTATAATTGCTTTACAATCGAGTGGCATGCATTAGAAAATCATTTGGGGTTTCTTATTAGAAGCATAGGGCAAAGTTTTTCTTCTGGAGGGCAGGCAGAGTGCTGCATTGTGGCTTCGGAATTCCCAAACTGGAGGGCTTGTGGGCCAGGAGAGTGAGGACGGAAGTCTGAGAACACAAGCTAGGCTTAGGTTTCGGGGCAAGGACATGGCAGCCACACTCTGCAGAGCTGAATTGAGATCTCATGTGTCTGAAGTCAGGTCGAGGATCAGACTTTGGCTCAGGTTTGAGTTTCTGTCCATGTTGGCCCCTTCATGAAGGGGGGACATTATGAGCCCATGGGGGGTTTCCCACTATTGGAGTTGTGAGATGCTCCAAACCGCAAGGATTCCTTCTGTGGGACAATGAAGATTTGTTGGATGGCTCCAGGACGTCTTATAAGGTATTTTTCCAGAACAGGGTTCTAAGTATGGATGCCTGGGCAGTCAGCCTCACAATCCAATTGTCTCCTAGCAACAAGAAACGTTTGATCTGCTGGCTTGGGGTAGCAACAGAGGGGGCTGAGTTGAAATGGACTTTCCTGAGGATGGTCTTAATGTTGGTTTGAGTCCATGGAGACCTTGGTATGGGGCAGTGGCACCAGGGCCCTGAAGGATTCTCCTAACCACAGGTTATGACAAAGCTCCAATGAGCAAGTTTTCCATGGGGAGACGAGATTTGTTCTTATTGGTGCCTCAGGAAACCACCATATGCTGGTATTGGAAACGAGGCCTCTGAGGAGAGATGCCTAAAAACCAAAGCAATGGATCTGATTAGGGCCTAGGGGCCTGTCCGGTTCAATATTCTTCTCTGGGGACATCTGTTGTCTGAGTGGAGGTAGTTGCTCAGCTGGTTTGAGATCACCCCTGTTTGTCCTGGGCGGCCTACACTAATGGGATGGCCTCGGTGACTTTGGAGGTTTTTCCTCATTTGCAAGGTTGTGGCCAATGGAATGGGAAGAATTCCCTTGAAAGGGAAGCACAGTCCTGAGGTGTGGCTCCAGGGACCCAAGTGTGGAGCGTGTGTGGTCCAGGGCTATTTGGACAAAAGTCTGAAAACACAAACTCCACTTAGGTTGGGGGATGTAGGTATGGCCGGCCCGATCTATAGACCGTGAGGAGAACTCTTCGGGATATGAACAAAGGGCGAATGTGAGGTGCTGGCTCATGCTTTTTTTTTTTTTTTTTTTTCTGGAAATGTGTCACCGATTGCCATGGAATGTCGGGGTGTCCTCATGGGCCATCGATGAGGCTCCCTTTCTGGGGATTTGACCCGATCCCAAGAGTTTGGGGTCATTCTGTGGGAAGGGAGGAGGTCTTTCTTGTTTTTTTGTTTATTTTTTTATTATTATTATTTTTTTTACCTAAGGTGGACCACCAAAAGAGGGATTCCAGAGCAGAGTCCTGGGGAGGGGCGACTGGACAACCAGACCTCTGGTTAACATTGGGACCTAAGAACATGGCAAGCCCCATATGTGGGCTCTTGGTCCAGACACTGAGAGGCCTTCCCTGAGGAATGGTCTCACACTGAGTTTCACAATGTGTTTTTGTGCCCAAGGAGCCCCTCAAGTCAGGGCGTGGCCTAATGTACCATGCTGGTTTCTCCTACAGGGAACGTTGCACAATATGGCAACCACAAGTTTTCTGGCCATGGGGAAGATGGAGTTCTAATTTCTGCAACACTTTCACTCCTGGACTGTGATTGGATTTAAGGTCTAGGTTCTGAAGCCTGAAAACTGAGGTTGGGAAGAGATGAAGACCTAAGGCCATGGTGTGGCTGATGTGCTCAGTGTTCGGCCAGCTGTTGAGTGTGGGTTGGGAGGTGCAGGCTCAGGCTGTGGCAGACAGGGAATTAGTGCCCAGGCTAGACTGTATCATTGGGGTGCAGTCGAGTTTCGTGCAGGATGGTACTCATTTGTGGTTACTGGGTAGCCCCAGAGGGCAACGTTTTTCTTCTGGAGGGAAGACACAGTGCCACATAGTGGCTCCAGAATTCCCAAACTGGAAGGCTTGTGGGCCAGGAGTGTGATGAAAAAATTCTGAGAACACAAGCCAGACTTAGATTTCGGGGTGAGGGGACGGCAGGCACCCTCTGCAGAGATGATTCGAGATCCTGTATACCTGAAGACAGAGCTAGGATCAGACGTTGGCTTAGGTCGAAGTTTCTGTCCATGACAGCCCCTTCATGAAGGGGAGGGTGTCACGAGGACATGGAGGTTTTCCCACGATGGGAATTGTGAGATGCTCCAAACCGCAATGATTCCTTCTGTGGGACAGTCGAGACCTGTTGGATGGCTCCAGGACATCCCATAAGGACGTTATCCAGAGCAGGGTTCTAAGGATGGATGCCTGGGCAGCCTGCCTCCCATTCCAGGTGTCTCATAGCGCCAAGGCAAGTTCGATCTGCTGGATCTAGGGGAGCAACCGAGGCGGGTGTGTTGAAATGGGTGAGTTGAGGATGGGTCATAATGTGCATTTGTGTCCATGTAGACCTTGGAATGGGGTGCTTGAACCGGGGCCTTGAGGGATGTTCATAACCGGAGGTTTTGATGGAGCTCTAAAGAGTATGTTTCCTATGTAGAGAAGAGAATTGTTTTGATGAGTGCCTAAGGAATCTCCCATATGCTGGTATTGGAAAACAGGCCTCTGAGGAGAGATGACTGGAATCAAAAGCAATGGATCTGATTAGGGCCTAAGTGCCTGTCCAGTTCAATCTTATTCTATGGGGATATCTGTCTCTGGGTCTGAGTGGAGGTAGTTTCCTAACTTGTGAGAGATCATCCCTGTGTGTCCTGGGCAGCCAACATTATTCGGATGGCCTGGGGGAGTTTGGCGGATTCTCCTAATCTATTGGGTTGTGGCCAATGGAAATAGCAGAATTCCCCTGGAGAGGGAAGCCACAGTCCTGAGGTGTGGCTCCAGGGGCCCCAGCTTGGATGGTGTGTTGGCCAGGCCTGTGGGGACAGAAGTCTGAAAACACAAACTCAGCTTAGTTTTGGGGATGTATGTATGAAGGCTCGATCTACAGACCGTGAGAATTTTCCGGGCTATGAACAAAGGGCGAGTATGTGGCGCTTGCTCAGGCTTTTGTCTCTGGATTTTGTGTCAACGGTGGCCGTGGAATGTCGGAGTGTCCTCAAGGGCCATGGACAATTCTTTCTCTGGTGATTTGGCCTGATCCCAAGTGGTTGGGATCATTCTGTGGATGGGAAGAGTCCTTTACGTATTTTTTTTTACCTCAGTTCTCCCACCAAAGAGGGATTCCAGAGTAGAGCCCTGAGTAGGTGTGACTAGACATCTCGAACTCTGGTTGAGATTGGGGGACTAGGGGCTTGGCAAGCCCCATATGTGGGCTGTTGTTCCAGTGACTAAGAGGCTTTACATGAGGATAGGGCTCACGCTGAGGGTCACAATGTGTGTTTGTGCACATTGTGGCCCTCAGGGATAGGTGGGGCCTCATAGTCCATGCTGCTTTCTCCTACAATGAACATTGGACAACATGCCAACCACTAGGTTTCTTGCCAAGGCGAAGGAGAAGTTCTGATTCTTGCATCACGTTCACTCCTGAGCAGTGAGTGGAGATAAGGTCTAGGTTCTGAAGGTGAAAACTGAGGTTGGGTAGAGATGATGGCCTAAAGCCATTGTGGGTGTGATATGCTCTGTGTACGGCCAGCTGTCTGGGTGTTGGACTGGAGGTCTGCCCTCAGGCTGTGTCAGACAGGGCTTTAGTGCACAGGCTAGACTGTATAATTGGGGTGTGGTCGAGTGGCATGCAGGTTGTTACTCATTTGGCGTTTCCGGTTAGCCCTATAGGGCAACATTTTTCTTCTGGAGGGCAGGCAGAGTGCTGCATTGTGTCTCCAGAATTGCCAAACTGGAGGGGTGTGGCCAGGATTGTGAGGAAGGAAGTCTGAAAACACAAGCTAGCATGAGTTTTGGGGCCAAGAGCATGGCAGGCCCACTCTGAAGAGGCTGAATCGAGATCTCCTGCAGGTGAGGTCAGGGCGAGTATCAGATGTTGCCTCAAGCTGGAGTTTGTGTCCATGTGGCCCCTTCCTGAAGGGGGTGGGGGCGTCATGAGGCCAGGGAGGTTTCCCTACGCTGGGAGTTGTGAGCTGCTCCCAACTTCAAAGTTTCCTTCTTCAGGACAGTCGAGTACTATTGTATGGTTCCAGGATGCCCCATACAGAAAGACTCGAGAGCAGGGGCCTAAGCATGGATGCCGAGAAACGCCAACTCACCTTCCCATTGCCTGGTGGAGACAAGGCACGCTCAATCTGCGGGCTCTTGGGTGAGCTACCCAGAAGGCTGAGTTTAAATGGACTCTCCTGAGGATGAGTCATAATGTGGGTTGGTGGCCATGGAGACCTTGGAATGTGGCAGTAGCTAAGGGACTCTGCAGGATTCTCCAACCCGAAGGGCTTGACACAACTCCAACAAGGAAGCTTCCCATGTGGAGATGAGAGGTCTTTTGTCTGGTGCCTCAGGAAAGCCCCGTATGCTGGTCTTCGAACCCAGGCCTCTGAGGAGTGATACCTGGACACCAAAGCAAGAGTTCATAATAGGGCCTAGGGGCCTGTCTGGTTCAATCTTCTGTCTCTGCGGATATCTGTCTGTGTGTCTGCATGGAGGTAGTAGTTGCTCAGCTTGTGTCATAATGCCCCTATTTGTCCAGTGCGGCTTGCGGTAGTGGGATGTCCTTGGGGACCTTGAGGTTTCTACTATTTTGTAGAGTTGTGGCCAATGGAATGGGCAGTTTCTTAGGAGAGAGCAGGCACAGTTCTGTGGTGTGGCTCCAGAGACCCCAGCCTGGAGGCTGTGTGGGCCATGGCTGTGCAGACAGACATCCAAAAACCCTAACTCAGCTCAGGTTTGGGGCCGAGGTTACGGCAGGCCTGATCTACAGTCCATGAGGGGAGCTCCTCTGGATATGAAAGAAGGGTGAGAGGGAGGCAGTCGCTCAGGCTTTTGTCTCTGGATGTTTTGTCCACAATGGCCGTTTAATGTAGGAGTTGCCTCATGGGTCGTAGAAGTCTCCCTCTCTGGTAGTTTGTCCAGCCCCCAAGTGTTTGGGGTCATTCTGTGGGAAGGGAAGTGTCCTGTTTTTTGCCTCATATGTCCCCCCAGTAGAGGGATTCTAGAGCATAGCAGTGGGTACTGACAACTGGAATACTCGCCCTCGGGTTAAGCCTGGGGGCCTATGGATATGACAAGCCCCATATGCAGGATCTTGGTCCAGCCCCTGAGAGGCGTTACTTTAATACGGGACTCACGCTGCAGGTCACAATGCATGTCTGTGCCCTAGGCGGCCCTCAAGCACTGGCGTGGCCTTTCGGACAATGCAGGTTTTCCCACATTGAACGTTGGACAACATGCCAACCACAAGGTTTCTGGCCATGGGGAAGGAGGAATTCTAATTTCTGCATCACGTTCACCCTGGGCAGTGATTGGAGATAAGGTCTAGGTTCTGAAGCCTGAAAACCGAGGTTGGGAAGAGATGACGACCTACAGCCATAGCGGGTCCTATGTGTCCAGGTTGGGGCCAGCTGTCTGGGTGTCGTTTGGGATGTCTTGTCTCAGGCTGTGCCAGACAGGGCATTAGAATACAGGGTGGGCTGTATAATTGCTTTACAATCGAGTGGCATGCATTAGAAAATCATTTGGGGTTTCTTATTAGAAGCATAGGGCAAAGTTTTTCTTCTGGAGGGCAGGCAGAGTGCTGCATTGTGGCTTCGGAATTCCCAAACTGGAGGGCTTGTGGGCCAGGAGAGTGAGGACGGAAGTCTGAGAACACAAGCTAGGCTTAGGTTTCGGGGCAAGGACATGGCAGCCACACTCTGCAGAGCTGAATTGAGATCTCATGTGTCTGAAGTCAGGTCGAGGATCAGACTTTGGCTCAGGTTTGAGTTTCTGTCCATGTTGGCCCCTTCATGAAGGGGGGACATTATGAGCCCATGGGGGGTTTCCCACTATTGGAGTTGTGAGATGCTCCAAACCGCAAGGATTCCTTCTGTGGGACAATGAAGATTTGTTGGATGGCTCCAGGACGTCTTATAAGGTATTTTTCCAGAACAGGGTTCTAAGTATGGATGCCTGGGCAGTCAGCCTCACAATCCAATTGTCTCCTAGCAACAAGAAACGTTTGATCTGCTGGCTTGGGGTAGCAACAGAGGGGGCTGAGTTGAAATGGACTTTCCTGAGGATGGTCTTAATGTTGGTTTGAGTCCATGGAGACCTTGGTATGGGGCAGTGGCACCAGGGCCCTGAAGGATTCTCCTAACCACAGGTTATGACAAAGCTCCAATGAGCAAGTTTTCCATGGGGAGACGAGATTTGTTCTTATTGGTGCCTCAGGAAACCACCATATGCTGGTATTGGAAACGAGGCCTCTGAGGAGAGATGCCTAAAAACCAAAGCAATGGATCTGATTAGGGCCTAGGGGCCTGTCCGGTTCAATATTCTTCTCTGGGGACATCTGTTGTCTGAGTGGAGGTAGTTGCTCAGCTGGTTTGAGATCACCCCTGTTTGTCCTGGGCGGCCTACACTAATGGGATGGCCTCGGTGACTTTGGAGGTTTTTCCTCATTTGCAAGGTTGTGGCCAATGGAATGGGAAGAATTCCCTTGAAAGGGAAGCACAGTCCTGAGGTGTGGCTCCAGGGACCCAAGTGTGGAGCGTGTGTGGTCCAGGGCTATTTGGACAAAAGTCTGAAAACACAAACTCCACTTAGGTTGGGGGATGTAGGTATGGCCGGCCCGATCTATAGACCGTGAGGAGAACTCTTCGGGATATGAACAAAGGGCGAATGTGAGGTGCTGGCTCATGCTTTTTTTTTTTTTTTTTTTTTCTGGAAATGTGTCACCGATTGCCATGGAATGTCGGGGTGTCCTCATGGGCCATCGATGAGGCTCCCTTTCTGGGGATTTGACCCGATCCCAAGAGTTTGGGGTCATTCTGTGGGAAGGGAGGAGGTCTTTCTTGTTTTTTTGTTTATTTTTTTATTATTATTATTTTTTTTACCTAAGGTGGACCACCAAAAGAGGGATTCCAGAGCAGAGTCCTGGGGAGGGGCGACTGGACAACCAGACCTCTGGTTAACATTGGGACCTAAGAACATGGCAAGCCCCATATGTGGGCTCTTGGTCCAGACACTGAGAGGCCTTCCCTGAGGAATGGTCTCACACTGAGTTTCACAATGTGTTTTTGTGCCCAAGGAGCCCCTCAAGTCAGGGCGTGGCCTAATGTACCATGCTGGTTTCTCCTACAGGGAACGTTGCACAATATGGCAACCACAAGTTTTCTGGCCATGGGGAAGATGGAGTTCTAATTTCTGCAACACTTTCACTCCTGGACTGTGATTGGATTTAAGGTCTAGGTTCTGAAGCCTGAAAACTGAGGTTGGGAAGAGATGAAGACCTAAGGCCATGGTGTGGCTGATGTGCTCAGTGTTCGGCCAGCTGTTGAGTGTGGGTTGGGAGGTGCAGGCTCAGGCTGTGGCAGACAGGGAATTAGTGCCCAGGCTAGACTGTATCATTGGGGTGCAGTCGAGTTTCGTGCAGGATGGTACTCATTTGTGGTTACTGGGTAGCCCCAGAGGGCAACGTTTTTCTTCTGGAGGGAAGACACAGTGCCACATAGTGGCTCCAGAATTCCCAAACTGGAAGGCTTGTGGGCCAGGAGTGTGATGAAAAAATTCTGAGAACACAAGCCAGACTTAGATTTCGGGGTGAGGGGACGGCAGGCACCCTCTGCAGAGATGATTCGAGATCCTGTATACCTGAAGACAGAGCTAGGATCAGACGTTGGCTTAGGTCGAAGTTTCTGTCCATGACAGCCCCTTCATGAAGGGGAGGGTGTCACGAGGACATGGAGGTTTTCCCACGATGGGAATTGTGAGATGCTCCAAACCGCAATGATTCCTTCTGTGGGACAGTCGAGACCTGTTGGATGGCTCCAGGACATCCCATAAGGACGTTATCCAGAGCAGGGTTCTAAGGATGGATGCCTGGGCAGCCTGCCTCCCATTCCAGGTGTCTCATAGCGCCAAGGCAAGTTCGATCTGCTGGATCTAGGGGAGCAACCGAGGCGGGTGTGTTGAAATGGGTGAGTTGAGGATGGGTCATAATGTGCATTTGTGTCCATGTAGACCTTGGAATGGGGTGCTTGAACCGGGGCCTTGAGGGATGTTCATAACCGGAGGTTTTGATGGAGCTCTAAAGAGTATGTTTCCTATGTAGAGAAGAGAATTGTTTTGATGAGTGCCTAAGGAATCTCCCATATGCTGGTATTGGAAAACAGGCCTCTGAGGAGAGATGACTGGAATCAAAAGCAATGGATCTGATTAGGGCCTAAGTGCCTGTCCAGTTCAATCTTATTCTATGGGGATATCTGTCTCTGGGTCTGAGTGGAGGTAGTTTCCTAACTTGTGAGAGATCATCCCTGTGTGTCCTGGGCAGCCAACATTATTCGGATGGCCTGGGGGAGTTTGGCGGATTCTCCTAATCTATTGGGTTGTGGCCAATGGAAATAGCAGAATTCCCCTGGAGAGGGAAGCCACAGTCCTGAGGTGTGGCTCCAGGGGCCCCAGCTTGGATGGTGTGTTGGCCAGGCCTGTGGGGACAGAAGTCTGAAAACACAAACTCAGCTTAGTTTTGGGGATGTATGTATGAAGGCTCGATCTACAGACCGTGAGAATTTTCCGGGCTATGAACAAAGGGCGAGTATGTGGCGCTTGCTCAGGCTTTTGTCTCTGGATTTTGTGTCAACGGTGGCCATGGAATGTCGGAGTGTCCTCAAGGGCCATGGACAATTCTTTCTCTGGTGATTTGGCCTGATCCCAAGTGGTTGGGATCATTCTGTGGATGGGAAGAGTCCTTTACGTATTTTTTTTTACCTCAGTTCTCCCACCAAAGAGGGATTCCAGAGTAGAGCCCTGAGTAGGTGTGACTAGACATCTCGAACTCTGGTTGAGATTGGGGGACTAGGGGCTTGGCAAGCCCCATATGTGGGCTGTTGTTCCAGTGACTAAGAGGCTTTACATGAGGATAGGGCTCACGCTGAGGGTCACAATGTGTGTTTGTGCACATTGTGGCCCTCAGGGATAGGTGGGGCCTCATAGTCCATGCTGCTTTCTCCTACAATGAACATTGGACAACATGCCAACCACTAGGTTTCTTGCCAAGGCGAAGGAGAAGTTCTGATTCTTGCATCACGTTCACTCCTGAGCAGTGAGTGGAGATAAGGTCTAGGTTCTGAAGGTGAAAACTGAGGTTGGGTAGAGATGATGGCCTAAAGCCATTGTGGGTGTGATATGCTCTGTGTACGGCCAGCTGTCTGGGTGTTGGACTGGAGGTCTGCCCTCAGGCTGTGTCAGACAGGGCTTTAGTGCACAGGCTAGACTGTATAATTGGGGTGTGGTCGAGTGGCATGCAGGTTGTTACTCATTTGGCGTTTCCGGTTAGCCCTATAGGGCAACATTTTTCTTCTGGAGGGCAGGCAGAGTGCTGCATTGTGTCTCCAGAATTGCCAAACTGGAGGGGTGTGGCCAGGATTGTGAGGAAGGAAGTCTGAAAACACAAGCTAGCATGAGTTTTGGGGCCAAGAGCATGGCAGGCCCTCTCTGAAGAGGCTGAATCGAGATCTCCTGCAGGTGAGGTCAGGGCGAGTATCAGATGTTGCCTCAAGCTGGAGTTTGTGTCCATGACGGCCCCTTCCTGAAGGGGGTGGGGGCGTCATGAGGCCAGGGAGGTTTCCCTACGCTGGGAGTTGTGAGCTGCTCCCAACTTCAAAGTTTCCTTCTTCAGGACAGTCGAGTACTATCGTATGGTTCCAGGATGCCCCATACAGAAAGACTCGAGAGCAGGGGCCTAAGCATGGATGCCGAGAAACGCCAACTCACCTTCCCATTGCCTGGTGGAGACAAGGCACGCTCAATCTGCGGGCTCTTGGGTGAGCTACCCAGAAGGCTGAGTTTAAATGGACTCTCCTGAGGATGAGTCATAATGTGGGTTGGTGGCCATGGAGACCTTGGAATGTGGCAGTAGCAAAGGGACTCTGCAGGATTCTCCAACCCGAAGGGCTTGACACAACTCCAACAAGGAAGCTTCCCATGTGGAGATGAGAGGTCTTTTGTCTGGTGCCTCAGGAAAGCCCTGTATGCTGGTCTTCGAACCCAGGCCTCTGAGGAGTGATACCTGGACACCAAAGCAAGAGTTCATAATAGGGCCTAGGGGCCTGTCTGGTTCAATCTTCTGTCTCTGCGGATATCTGTCTGTGTGTCTGCATGGAGGTAGTAGTTGCTCAGCTTGTGTCATAATGCCCCTATTTGTCCAGTGCGGCTTGCGGTAGTGGGATGTCCTTGGGGACCTTGAGGTTTCTACTATTTTGTAGAGTTGTGGCCAATGGAATGGGCAGTTTCTTAGGAGAGAGCAGGCACAGTTCTGTGGTGTGGCTCCAGAGACCCCAGCCTGGAGGCTGTGTGGGCCATGGCTGTGCAGACAGACATCCAAAAACCCTAACTCAGCTCAGGTTTGGGGCCGAGGTTACGGCAGGCCTGATCTACAGTCCATGAGGGGAGCTCCTCTGGATATGAAAGAAGGGTGAGAGGGAGGCAGTCGCTCAGGCTTTTGTCTCTGGATGTTTTGTCCACAATGGCCGTTTAATGTAGGAGTTGCCTCATGGGTCGTAGAAGTCTCCCTCTCTGGTAGTTTGTCCAGCCCCCAAGTGTTTGGGGTCATTCTGTGGGAAGGGAAGTGTCCTGTTTTTTGCCTCATATGTCCCCCCAGTAGAGGGATTCTAGAGCATAGCAGTGGGTACTGACAACTGGAATACTCGCCCTCGGGTTAAGCCTGGGGGCCTATGGATATGACAAGCCCCATATGCAGGATCTTGGTCCAGCCCCTGAGAGGCGTTACTTTAATACGGGACTCACGCTGCAGGTCACAATGCATGTCTGTGCCCTAGGCGGCCCTCAAGCACTGGCGTGGCCTTTCGGACAATGCAGGTTTTCCCACATTGAACGTTGGACAACATGCCAACCACAAGGTTTCTGGCCATGGGGAAGGAGGAATTCTAATTTCTGCATCACGTTCACCCTGGGCAGTGATTGGAGATAAGGTCTAGGTTCTGAAGCCTGAAAACCGAGGTTGGGAAGAGATGACGACCTACAGCCATAGCGGGTCCTATGTGTCCAGGTTGGGGCCAGCTGTCTGGGTGTCGTTTGGGATGTCTTGTCTCAGGCTGTGCCAGACAGGGCATTAGAATACAGGGTGGGCTGTATAATTGCTTTACAATCGAGTGGCATGCATTAGAAAATCATTTGGGGTTTCTTATTAGAAGCATAGGGCAAAGTTTTTCTTCTGGAGGGCAGGCAGAGTGCTGCATTGTGGCTTCGGAATTCCCAAACTGGAGGGCTTGTGGGCCAGGAGAGTGAGGACGGAAGTCTGAGAACACAAGCTAGGCTTAGGTTTCGGGGCAAGGACATGGCAGCCACACTCTGCAGAGCTGAATTGAGATCTCATGTGTCTGAAGTCAGGTCGAGGATCAGACTTTGGCTCAGGTTTGAGTTTCTGTCCATGTTGGCCCCTTCATGAAGGGGGGACATTATGAGCCCATGGGGGTTTTCCCACTATTGGAGTTGTGAGATGCTCCAAACCGCAAGGATTCCTTCTGTGGGACAATTAAGATTTGTTGGATGGCTCCAGGACGTCTTATAAGGTATTTTTCCAGAACAGGGTTCTAAGTATGGATGCCTGGGCAGTCAGCCTCACAATCCAATTGTCTCCTAACAACAAGAAACGTTTGATCTGCTGGCTTGGGGTAGCAACAGAGGGGGCTGAGTTGAAATGGACTTTCCTGAGGATGGTCTTAATGTTGGTTTGAGTCCATGGAGACCTTGGTATGGGGCAGTGGCACCAGGGCCCTGAAGGATTCTCCTAACCACAGGTTATGACAAAGCTCCAATGAGCAAGTTTTCCATGGGGAGACGAGATTTGTTCTTATTGGTGCCTCAGGAAACCACCATATGCTGGTATTGGAAACGAGGCCTCTGAGGAGAGATGCCTAAAAACCAAAGCAATGGATCTGATTAGGGCCTAGGGGCCTGTCCGGTTCAATATTCTTCTCTGGGGACATCTGTTGTCTGAGTGGAGGTAGTTGCTCAGCTGGTTTGAGATCACCCCTGTTTGTCCTGGGCGGCCTACACTAATGGGATGGCCTCGGTGACTTTGGAGGTTTTTCCTCATTTGCAAGGTTGTGGCCAATGGAATGGGAAGAATTCCCTTGAAAGGGAAGCACAGTCCTGAGGTGTGGCTCCAGGGACCCAAGTGTGGAGCGTGTGTGATCCAGGGCTATTTGGACAAAAGTCTGAAAACACAAACTCCACTTAGGTTGGGGGATGTAGGTATGGCCGGCCCGATCTATAGACCGTGAGGAGAACTCTTCGGGATATGAACAAAGGGCGAATGTGAGGTGCTGGCTCATGCTTTTTTTTTTTTTTTTTTTTTCTGGAAATGTGTCACCGATTGCCATGGAATGTCGGGGTGTCCTCATGGGCCATCGATGAGGCTCCCTTTCTGGGGATTTGACCCGATCCCAAGAGTTTGGGGTCATTCTGTGGGAAGGGAGGAGGTCTTTCTTGTTTTTTTGTTTATTTTTTTATTATTATTATTTTTTTTACCTAAGGTGGACCACCAAAAGAGGGATTCCAGAGCAGAGTCCTGGGGAGGGGCGACTGGACAACCAGACCTCTGGTTAACATTGGGACCTAAGAACATGGCAAGCCCCATATGTGGGCTCTTGGTCCAGACACTGAGAGGCCTTCCCTGAGGAATGGTCTCACACTGAGTTTCACAATGTGTTTTTGTGCCCAAGGAGCCCCTCAAGTCAGGGCGTGGCCTAATGTACCATGCTGGTTTCTCCTACAGGGAACGTTGCACAATATGGCAACCACAAGTTTTCTGGCCATGGGGAAGATGGAGTTCTAATTTCTGCAACACTTTCACTCCTGGACTGTGATTGGATTTAAGGTCTAGGTTCTGAAGCCTGAAAACTGAGGTTGGGAAGAGATGAAGACCTAAGGCCATGGTGTGGCTGATGTGCTCAGTGTTCGGCCAGCTGTTGAGTGTGGGTTGGGAGGTGCAGGCTCAGGCTGTGGCAGACAGGGAATTAGTGCCCAGGCTAGACTGTATCATTGGGGTGCAGTCGAGTTTCGTGCAGGATGGTACTCATTTGTGGTTACTGGGTAGCCCCAGAGGGCAACGTTTTTCTTCTGGAGGGAAGACACAGTGCCACATAGTGGCTCCAGAATTCCCAAACTGGAAGGCTTGTGGGCCAGGAGTGTGATGAAAAAATTCTGAGAACACAAGCCAGACTTAGATTTCGGGGTGAGGGGACGGCAGGCACCCTCTGCAGAGATGATTCGAGATCCTGTATACCTGAAGACAGAGCTAGGATCAGACGTTGGCTTAGGTCGAAGTTTCTGTCCATGACAGCCCCTTCATGAAGGGGAGGGTGTCACGAGGACATGGAGGTTTTCCCACGATGGGAATTGTGAGATGCTCCAAACCGCAATGATTCCTTCTGTGGGACAGTCGAGACCTGTTGGATGGCTCCAGGACATCCCATAAGGACGTTATCCAGAGCAGGGTTCTAAGGATGGATGCCTGGGCAGCCTGCCTCCCATTCCAGGTGTCTCATAGCGCCAAGGCAAGTTCGATCTGCTGGATCTAGGGGAGCAACCGAGGCGGGTGTGTTGAAATGGGTGAGTTGAGGATGGGTCATAATGTGCATTTGTGTCCATGTAGACCTTGGAATGGGGTGCTTGAACCGGGGCCTTGAGGGATGTTCATAACCGGAGGTTTTGATGGAGCTCTAAAGAGTATGTTTCCTATGTAGAGAAGAGAATTGTTTTGATGAGTGCCTAAGGAATCTCCCATATGCTGGTATTGGAAAACAGGCCTCTGAGGAGAGATGACTGGAATCAAAAGCAATGGATCTGATTAGGGCCTAAGTGCCTGTCCAGTTCAATCTTATTCTATGGGGATATCTGTCTCTGGGTCTGAGTGGAGGTAGTTTCCTAACTTGTGAGAGATCATCCCTGTGTGTCCTGGGCAGCCAACATTATTCGGATGGCCTGGGGGAGTTTGGCGGATTCTCCTAATCTATTGGGTTGTGGCCAATGGAAATAGCAGAATTCCCCTGGAGAGGGAAGCCACAGTCCTGAGGTGTGGCTCCAGGGGCCCCAGCTTGGATGGTGTGTTGGCCAGGCCTGTGGGGACAGAAGTCTGAAAACACAAACTCAGCTTAGTTTTGGGGATGTATGTATGAAGGCTCGATCTACAGACCGTGAGAATTTTCCGGGCTATGAACAAAGGGCGAGTATGTGGCGCTTGCTCAGGCTTTTGTCTCTGGATTTTGTGTCAACGGTGGCCGTGGAATGTCGGAGTGTCCTCAAGGGCCATGGACAATTCTTTCTCTGGTGATTTGGCCTGATCCCAAGTGGTTGGGATCATTCTGTGGATGGGAAGAGTCCTTTACGTATTTTTTTTTTACCTCAGTTCTCCCACCAAAGAGGGATTCCAGAGTAGAGCCCTGAGTAGGTGTGACTAGACATCTCGAACTCTGGTTGAGATTGGGGGACTAGGGGCTTGGCAAGCCCCATATGTGGGCTGTTGTTCCAGTGACTAAGAGGCTTTACATGAGGATAGGGCTCACGCTGAGGGTCACAATGTGTGTTTGTGCACATTGTGGCCCTCAGGGATAGGTGGGGCCTCATAGTCCATGCTGCTTTCTCCTACAATGAACATTGGACAACATGCCAACCACTAGGTTTCTTGCCAAGGCGAAGGAGAAGTTCTGATTCTTGCATCACGTTCACTCCTGAGCAGTGAGTGGAGATAAGGTCTAGGTTCTGAAGGTGAAAACTGAGTTTGGGTAGAGATGATGGCCTAAAGCCATTGTGGGTGTGATATGCTCTGTGTACGGCCAGCTGTCTGGGTGTTGGACTGGAGGTCTGCCCTCAGGCTGTGTCAGACAGGGCTTTAGTGCACAGGCTAGAC
This sequence comes from Mustela nivalis, assembly GCF_964662115.1. NCBI lineage: Eukaryota > Metazoa > Chordata > Mammalia > Carnivora > Mustelidae > Mustela > Mustela nivalis. Next base: position 70,964 of record NW_028135358.1, on the reverse strand, counting down.
TGTATAATTGGGGTGTGGTCGAGTGGCATGCAGGTTGTTACTCATTTGGCGTTTCCGGTTAGCCCTATAGGGCAACATTTTTCTTCTGGAGGGCAGGCAGAGTGCTGCATTGTGTCTCCAGAATTGCCAAACTGGAGGGGTGTGGCCAGGATTGTGAGGAAGGAAGTCTGAAAACACAAGCTAGCATGAGTTTTGGGGCCAAGAGCATGGCAGGCCCACTCTGAAGAGGCTGAATCGAGATCTCCTGCAGGTGAGGTCAGGGCGAGTATCAGATGTTGCCTCAAGCTGGAGTTTGTGTCCATGACGGCCCCTTCCTGAAGGGGGTGGGGGCGTCATGAGGCCAGGGAGGTTTCCCTACGCTGGGAGTTGTGAGCTGCTCCCAACTTCAAAGTTTCCTTCTTCAGGACAGTCGAGTACTATTGTATGGTTCCAGGATGCCCCATACAGAAAGACTCGAGAGCAGGGGCCTAAGCATGGATGCCGAGAAACGCCAACTCACCTTCCCATTGCCTGGTGGAGACAAGGCACGCTCAATCTGCGGGCTCTTGGGTGAGCTACCCAGAAGGCTGAGTTTAAATGGACTCTCCTGAGGATGAGTCATAATGTGGGTTGGTGGCCATGGAGACCTTGGAATGTGGCAGTAGCTAAGGGACTCTGCAGGATTCTCCAACCCGAAGGGCTTGACACAACTCCAACAAGGAAGCTTCCCATGTGGAGATGAGAGGTCTTTTGTCTGGTGCCTCAGGAAAGCCCCGTATGCTGGTCTTCGAACCCAGGCCTCTGAGGAGTGATACCTGGACACCAAAGCAAGAGTTCATAATAGGGCCTAGGGGCCTGTCTGGTTCAATCTTCTGTCTCTGCGGATATCTGTCTGTGTGTCTGCATGGAGGTAGTAGTTGCTCAGCTTGTGTCATAATGCCCCTATTTGTCCAGTGCGGCTTGCGGTAGTGGGATGTCCTTGGGGACCTTGAGGTTTCTACTATTTTGTAGAGTTGTGGCCAATGGAATGGGCAGTTTCTTAGGAGAGAGCAGGCACAGTTCTGTGGTGTGGCTCCAGAGACCCCAGCCTGGAGGCTGTGTGGGCCATGGCTGTGCAGACAGACATCCAAAAACCCTAACTCAGCTCAGGTTTGGGGCCGAGGTTACGGCAGGCCTGATCTACAGTCCATGAGGGGAGCTCCTCTGGATATGAAAGAAGGGTGAGAGGGAGGCAGTCGCTCAGGCTTTTGTCTCTGGATGTTTTGTCCACAATGGCCGTTTAATGTAGGAGTTGCCTCATGGGTCGTAGAAGTCTCCCTCTCTGGTAGTTTGTCCAGCCCCCAAGTGTTTGGGGTCATTCTGTGGGAAGGGAAGTGTCCTGTTTTTTGCCTCATATGTCCCCCCAGTAGAGGGATTCTAGAGCATAGCAGTGGGTACTGACAACTGGAATACTCGCCCTCGGGTTAAGCCTGGGGGCCTATGGATATGACAAGCCCCATATGCAGGATCTTGGTCCAGCCCCTGAGAGGCGTTACTTTAATACGGGACTCACGCTGCAGGTCACAATGCATGTCTGTGCCCTAGGCGGCCCTCAAGCACTGGCGTGGCCTTTCGGACAATGCAGGTTTTCCCACATTGAACGTTGGACAACATGCCAACCACAAGGTTTCTGGCCATGGGGAAGGAGGAATTCTAATTTCTGCATCACGTTCACCCTGGGCAGTGATTGGAGATAAGGTCTAGGTTCTGAAGCCTGAAAACCGAGGTTGGGAAGAGATGACGACCTACAGCCATAGCGGGTCCTATGTGTCCAGGTTGGGGCCAGCTGTCTGGGTGTCGTTTGGGATGTCTTGTCTCAGGCTGTGCCAGACAGGGCATTAGAATACAGGGTGGGCTGTATAATTGCTTTACAATCGAGTGGCATGCATTAGAAAATCATTTGGGGTTTCTTATTAGAAGCATAGGGCAAAGTTTTTCTTCTGGAGGGCAGGCAGAGTGCTGCATTGTGGCTTCGGAATTCCCAATCTGGAGGGTTTGTGGGCCAGGAGAGTGAGGACGGAAGTCTGAGAACACAAGCTAGGCTTAGGTTTCGGGGCAAGGACATGGCAGCCACACTCTGCAGAGCTGAATTGAGATCTCATGTGTCTGAAGTCAGGTCGAGGATCAGACTTTGGCTCAGGTTTGAGTTTCTGTCCATGTTGGCCCCTTCATGAAGGGGGGACATTATGAGCCCATGGGGGGTTTCCCACTATTGGAGTTGTGAGATGCTCCAAACCGCAAGGATTCCTTCTGTGGGACAATGAAGATTTGTTGGATGGCTCCAGGACGTCTTATAAGGTATTTTTCCAGAACAGGGTTCTAAGTATGGATGCCTGGGCAGTCAGCCTCACAATCCAATTGTCTCCTAGCAACAAGAAACGTTTGATCTGCTGGCTTGGGGTAGCAACAGAGGGGGCTGAGTTGAAATGGACTTTCCTGAGGATGGTCTTAATGTTGGTTTGAGTCCATGGAGACCTTGGTATGGGGCAGTGGCACCAGGGCCCTGAAGGATTCTCCTAACCAGAGGTTATGACAAAGCTCCAATGAGCAAGTTTTCCATGGGGAGACGAGATTTGTTCTTATTGGTGCCTCAGGAAACCACCATATGCTGGTATTGGAAACGAGGCCTCTGAGGAGAGATGCCTAAAAACCAAAGCAATGGATCTGATTAGGGCCTAGGGGCCTGTCCGGTTCAATATTCTTCTCTGGGGACATCTGTTGTCTGAGTGGAGGTAGTTGCTCAGCTGGTTTGAGATCACCCCTGTTTGTCCTGGGCGGCCTACACTATTGGGATGGCCTCGGTGACTTTGGAGGTTTTTCCTCATTTGCAAGGTTGTGGCCAATGGAATGGGAAGAATTCCCTTGAAAGGGAAGCACAGTCCTGAGGTGTGGCTCCAGGGACCCAAGTGTGGAGCGTGTGTGGTCCAGGGCTATTTGGACAAAAGTCTGAAAACACAAACTCCACTTAGGTTGGGGGATGTAGGTATGGCCGGCCCGATCTATAGACCGTGAGGAGAACTCTTCGGGATATGAACAAAGGGCGAATGTGAGGTGCTGGCTCATGCTTTTTTTTTTTTTTTTTTTTTTTTTCTGGAAATGTGTCACCGATTGCCATGGAATGTCGGGGTGTCCTCATGGGCCATCGATGAGGCTCCCTTTCTGGGGATTTGACCCGATCCCAAGAGTTTGAGGTCATTCTGTGGGAAGGGAGGAGGCCTTTCTGGGTTTTTTTGTTTATTTTATTTTTTTTTTTAACCTCCGGGGACCACCAAAGAGGGATTCCAGAGCAGAGTCGTGGGTGGGGGCAACTGGACAACCAGACCTCTGGTTAACATTGGGACCTAAGAACATGGCAAGCCCCATATGTGGGCTCTTGGTTCAGACACTGAGAGGCCTTCCCTGAGGAATGGTCTCACACTGAGTTTCACAATGTGTTTTTGTGCCCAAGGAGCCCCTCAAGTCAGGGCGTGGCCTAATGTACCATGCTGGTTTCTCCTACAGGGAACGTTGCACAATATGGCAACCACAAGTTTTCTGGCCATGGGGAAGATGGAGTTCTAATTTCTGCAACACTTTCACTCCTGGACTGTGATTGGATTTAAGGTCTAGGTTCTGAAGCCTGAAAACTGAGGTTGGGAAGAGATGAAGACCTAAGGCCATGGTGTGGCTGATGTGCTCAGTGTTCGGCCAGCTGTTGAGTGTGGGTTGGGAGGTGCAGGCTCAGGCTGTGGCAGACAGGGAATTAGTGCCCAGGCTAGACTGTATCATTGGGGTGCAGTCGAGTTTCGTGCAGAATGGTACTCATTTGTGGTTACTGGGTAGCCCCAGAGGGCAACGTTTTTCTTCTGGAGGGAAGACACAGTGCCACATAGTGGCTCCAGAATTCCCAAACTGGAAGGCTTGTGGGCCAGGAGTGTGATGAAAAAATTCTGAGAACACAAGCCAGACTTAGATTTCGGGGTGAGGGGACGGCAGGCACCCTCTGCAGAGATGATTCGAGATCCTGTATACCTGAAGACAGAGCTAGGATCAGACGTTGGCTTAGGTCGAAGTTTCTGTCCATGACAGCCCCTTCATGAAGGGGAGGGTGTCACGAGGACATGGAGGTTTTCCCACGATGGGAATTGTGAGATGCTCCAAACCGCAATGATTCCTTCTGTGGGACAGTCGAGACCTGTTGGATGGCTCCAGGACATCCCATAAGGAAGTTATCCAGAGCAGGGTTCTAAGGATGGATGCCTGAGCAGCCTGCCTCCCATTCCAGGTGTCTCATAGAGCCAAGGCAAGTTCGATCTGCTGGATCTAGGGGAGCAACCGAGGCGGGTGTGTTGAAATGGGTGAGTTGAGGATGGGTCATAATGTGCATTTGTGTCCATGTATACTTGGAATGGGGTCTTGATCCGGGTCCTTGAGGGATGTTCATAACCGGAGGTTTTGATGGAGCTCTAAAGAGTATGTTTCCTATGTAGAGAAGAGAATTGTTTTGATGAGTGCCTAAGGAATCTCCCATATGCTGGTATTGGAAACCAGGTCTCTGAGGAGAGATGACTGGAAACAAAAGCAATGGATATGATTAGAGCCTAGGTGCCTGTCCGGTTCAATCTCTTTGCTGGGGATACGTGTCTAAGTATCTGAGGTGAGGTAGTTGCTCAGATTGTGTCAGATCGCCCCTGTTTGTCCTGGGCGACCTATAATATTGGAATGGCCTCGGGACTTTGGAGTTTCTCCTAATCTATAGGGTTGTGGTCAATGGAATGGGCAGAAATCCCCTGGAGAGGGCAGGCAAAGTTCTGAGTTTGGCTCTAGGGGCCCAACCTTGTGGGTGTGTGGGCCAGGCCTGTTGAGCAAAAATCTGAAAACACAAACTCCGCTTAGAATTGGGGACATAGTTATGGCACGCCCAATCTACAGACCTTGATAACACTTCAGGATATGAAAAAGTGTGAGTTTGAGGTGCTTGCTCAGATTTTGTCTCTGGATTTGTGTGAACAATGTGGGGTGAATGCTGGCGTGGCCTCATGGGTTGTGGACGGCTTTCCTTCTCTGAGGATTTGACCCAATCCCAAGAGTTTGGGTATGTTCTGTGGGATGGGAGGAGTCCTTTCTGTTTTTTATTTTATTTTATTTTATTTTTTGTACCTCATGTGTCCCAATAAAGGAGGGATTCCAGAGCAGAGTCCTCGGGAGGGACACTGGACAACCCCACCTCTGTTTTAGTTTGGGGGCCTAGGGGCATGGCAAGTCCAATATGTGGGCTCTTGATTCAGACACTGAGAGGCCTTCCTTGAGGACAGGGCTCATGCTGAGGGTCACAATGCCTATTTGTGCCAACAAGGCCCTCAAGCATGGGAAGGGCCTCATGGGCCACGCTGGATTCTCCGACACTGAATGTTGGAGAATATGCCAACCACAAGGTTTCTGGCCATGGCGAAGGAAGAGTTGTGACTTCTGCATCACGTTAACCCCTGGACAGTGATTGAAGTTTAGGTCTAGGTTCTGAAACCCGAAAACCGAGGTTGGGAAGAGATGAAGACCTAAGGACCTGTTGGGTCCAATGAGCTCAGTGTGCGGCCAGCTGTTCAGCGTAGGTCTGGAGGTGTGGGCTCATGCTGTGTCAGACAAGGCATTAGACAGGGTAGACTGTATATTTGGGGTGCAGTCGAGTGGCGTTCAATTGATCCTCATTCGGGTCTCTAGGTAGTTCCATAAGGCAACGTTTTTTCTCTGGGAGGGCAGGCAGAGTGCTGCATTGTGGCCCCAGTATTGCCAAACTGTAGGGCTTTTGGGCCAGGGGTGTGAGGACTGTAGTCTGAGAACACAAGCTAGGCTTCGTTTTTGAAGTGAGGGCACAGAAGGCACACTCTGCAGAGCTGAATCATGATCTCATGCACCTGAAGTCAGGGCGAATATCAGACGTTTGCTCAGGTTGGAGTTTCTGTCCATGATGGCCACTTTATAAAGTGGAGCGTCTCAAGAGGCCATGTAGATTTTCCCACAATGGGAGTTCTGAGATGCTCCAGACTGCAAAGATTCCTTCTGTGGAACACTTGAGACCTGTTGGATGGCTCTAGGATGTCCCATATGGAATGACTCCAGAGTAGGGTTCTAAGGATTGATGCCTAGGCAGCCCACCTCCCATTCTAGTTGTCTCCTAGCGACAAGGCAGGTTTGATCTGCAGGCCCTGGGGGAGAAACCAACGGGGTTGAGTTGACATGGACGCTCCCGAGGATAGATCATAATGTGGGTTTAAGTCCATGGAGACCTTGGAATGGGGCGCTTGATCCGGGGCCCTGAAAGATTCTCCTAAACAGAGGTTTTTATAGAGCTCCAAAGAGTACATTTCCTATGTGGAGATGAGATTTTTCTGATGAGTGCCTCAGTAATCCCCTTATGCTGGTATTGGAAACCAGGCCTCTGAGGAGAGATGCCTGGAAACAAAAGCAATGGATCTGATTAGGGCCTAAGTGCCTGTCCAGTTCAATCTTATTCTATGGGTATATCTGTCTCTGGGTCTGAGTGGAGGTAGTTTCCTAACTTGTGAAAGATCATCCCTGTTTGTCCTGGGCAGCCAACACTATTCAGATGGCCTCGGGGAGTTTGGAGGTTTCTCCTAATCTATAAGGTTGTGGCCAATGGAAATGGCAGAATTCCCCTGGAGAGGGAAGCCACACACCTGAGGTGTGGCTCCAGGGGCCCCAGCTTGGATGGTGTGTGGGCCAGGACTGTGGGGACAGAAGTTTGAAAACACAAACTCAGCTTATGTTTGGGGATGTATGTATGAAGGCTAGATCTACAGACCGTGAGAATTTTCCGGGCTATGAACAAAGGGCGAGTATGTGGCACTTGCTCAGGCTTTTGTCCCTGGATTTTGTGTCAACGGTGGCCGTGGAATGTCGGAGTGTCCTCAAGGGCCATGGACAATTCTTTCTCTGGTGATTTGGCCTGATCCCAAGGGGTTGGGATCATTCTGTGGATGGGAAAAGTCCTTTCTGTATTTTTTTTTTTTTACCTCAGGTGTCCCACCAAAGAGGGATTCCAGAGCAGAGCCCTGAGTCGGGTGACTAGACATCTCGAACTCTGGTTGAGATTGGGTGACTAGGGGCTTGGCAAGCCCCATATGTGGGCTGTTGTTCCAGTCACTAAGAGGCTTCACAAGAAAATAAGGCTCACGCTGAGGGTCACAATATGTGTTTGTGCAAATTGTGGCCCTCAGGGATAGGTGGGACCTCATAGTCCATGCTGCTTTCTCCTACAATGAACGTTGGACAACATGCCAACCACAAGGTTTCTTGCCATGGTGAAGGAGAAGTCCTGATTCTTGCATCACGTTCACTCCTGAGCAGTGAGTGTAGATAAGGTCTAGGTTCTGAAGGTGAAAATTGAGGTTGGGTAGAGATGATGGCCTAAAGCCATTGTGGGTGTGATATGTTCTGTGTACGGCCAGCTGTCTGGGTGTTGGACTGGAGGTCTGCCCTCAGGCTGTGTCAGACAGGGCTTTAGTGCACAGGCTAGACTGTATAATTGGGGTATGGTCGAGTGGCATGCAGGTTGTTACTCATTTGGCGTTTCCGGTTAGCCCTATAGGGCAACATTTTTCTTCTCGAGGCCAGGCAGAGTGCTGCATTGTGTCTCCAGAATTTCCAAACTGGAGGGGTTGGCCAGGATTCTGAGGACGGAAGTCTGAGAACACAAGATAGGCTTAGGTTTCAAGACGAGGGCCCAGCAGGCACACTCTCAAGTGCTGAATCGAGATCTCATGCTTCTGAATTCAGGGCGAGGATCAGACTTTGGGTTAGGATGGAGTTTTTGTCCATGATGGCCCATTTATGAAGGTTTGGTGCATCATGAGGAAATGGAGGTTTTCTCACAGTGTTATTGTGTGATGCTTCAAACCACAAGGATTCATTCTGCGAGACAGTCAAGACAGGTTGGTTGGATTCAAGACGTCCCATAAAGAAGTTCTCCAGAGCAGGGTTCTAAGGATGGATGCCTGGGCAGCCCGCCTCCCATTCTAACTGTCTCCGAGTGACAAGGAAGGTTTGATCTGCTGGCTCTGGGTGAGCAGCCGAGGGGGCTGATTTGAAATGGACTCTCCTGAGAATGGTTCATAATGTAAGTTTGTGTCCTTGGAGACCTTGGGATTGGGCCATGGTGCCAGCGCCCTGAAGGATCCTCCTAACCTGAGGTATTGACACAGCTCCAAAGAGCAAGTTTCCCATGTGGAGATGAGATCTGTTCTGATTGTTTCCTTAGGAAACCCCCATATTCTGATATTGGAAACCAGGCCTCTGAGGAGAGATACCTAGAAACCAAAGCAATGCATCAGAAGTTGGCTCAGGTTGGAGTTTCTGTCCATGATGGCCCCTTTATAAAGGGGAGCATCTCATGAGGCCATGTAGGTTTTCCCACGATAGGAGTTGTGAGATGCTCCAATCTGCAAGGATTCCTTCTGTGGGACAGTCAAGACCTGTTGGAAGGCTCCAGGACATCCCATATGGAACGGCGCCAGAGCAGGATTCCAAGGATGGATGCCTAGAGAGTCTGCTTTGCATTCCAGTTGTCTCCTAGCGACAAGGCAGGTTTGATATTCTGCCTCTGGGGGAGTAATCGACGGGGCTGAGTTGAAATGTACTCTCCTGCCGAATGGTCATAATGCGGGTATGTGTCCATGGAGACCTTGGAATAGGGCGGTTGCTCCGGCTACCTGAAGGTTTCTTCTAACTGGAGGCTTTTACAGAGCTCCAAAGGATAAGTTTCCCATGTGAAGACAAGATTTGTTCTGATTGGTATCTCTGGAATCCCCCATATGCTGGTATTGGAAAACAGGCCTCTGAGGAGAGATGCTTAGAAAAAAAAGCAATGGAACCAATTACATTCTAGGGGCCAGTCCAGTTTAATCTTCTTCTCTTGGGTTATCTGTCTACGGGTGAGTTGACGTCGTTGCTCAGCTTGTGAGAGATCGCCCCTCTTTGTCCTGGGTGGCCTACACTATTGGAATGGCCTCTGGGACTTTGGAGGTTTCTCCTTATCTGTAGGGTTGTGGCCAATGGAATGGGAAGAATTTCCTTGGAGAGGGCAGGCACAGTCCTGAGGTGTGGCTCCAGGGGCCTCAGTCTGGAGGGTGTGTGGGACAGGGATGTCAGGATAGAAGTCTGAAAACACAAACTCGGCTTAGGTTTGGGGACGTAGGTATGGCAGGCCCAATCTACAGACTATGAGGAGAATTTTTTGGGCTATGACCTAAGGGTGAGTGTGAACGCTTGCTGAAGCTTATGTCTCTGGATTTTGTGTCAATAGTGGGCGTGGAATGTCGGGCTGGCCTCATGGGCCATGGACGAGTCTTTCTCTCTGGACCCCAATCACTTGGGATGGCCCAATCCCAAGTGATTGGGGTCATTCTGTGAGTGGGAGGAGTCCTTTCTGTGTTTATTTACCTCAAATGTCCCACCAAAGAGGGATTCCAGAGCAGAGCCCTGAGTAGGGGTGACTAGATGTCTCTACCTCTGGGTAAGATTGGGTGACTTGGGGCATGGCAGGCCCCATATGCGGGCTCATGGTCCAGCCACTGAGAGGCTTTACCTGAGGACAGGGCTCAAACTGAGGGTCCCAATGTGTGTTTGAGCCCACCGCAGCTCTTAAGCATAGGCAGGGCCTCAGGGACCCTACACTACCCTCAGGGGCCCTACTACTACCCCTGTAGGCCCTACAGGGGTCCTACACTGAACGTTGGACAAGATGCCAAACACACGATTCTGGCGAGAGGGAAGGAGAAGTTCTGATTTCTGCATCACGTTCACCCATGGGAAGTGAGTAGAGATAAGGTCTAGGATTCTGTAGCCTGAAAACCGATGTTGGATAGAGTTGGCGACCTAAGGCCATGGTGGTTCAGATGTTCTCAGCGTACTGCAAGCTGTCTGGGTGTCGGTTGGGAATTCAGGCCTCAGGTTCTGTCAGACAGGGCATTAGTGCACAGGCTAGACTATATAATTGGTGTACAGTTGAGTGACGTGCAGGTTTATCCTCATTTGAGGTTTCTGGGTAGACCCATAGGGCAATATTTTTCTTCTAGAGGGCAGGCAGAGTGCAGCACTGTGTCATCGGAAATCCCAAAATAGAGGGCGTGTGGTCCAGGAGAGTGAGGACGGAAGTCGGAGAACACTAGCTACGCTTAGGTTTTGGGGTGAGGGCACAACAGGTACACTCTGAAGAGCTGAATCAAGATCTCGTGCATCTGAAGTCAAGGCGAAGATCAGCTGTTGGCTCAGGTTGGAGTTTCCATGATCTGCCTTCATGAAGATTGGGGGCATCATGTGACCTTGGAAGCTTTCCATGATATGAGTTGTTAGGTGGTCCATGCACAAGGACTCCTGTGGGACAGTCGAGACCTGTTGGATGGCTCAAGGATGTCCCATAAGGAATGACGCAAGAGCAGGGTTCTAAGGATGGATGCCTGAAGAGCCCAACTCGCATTTCAATTGTCTCCTAGCGACAAGGCAGGTTCAATCTGCTGGCTCTGGAGTAGCAACCGAGGGGGTTTAGTTGAAATGGACTCTCCTGAGGATGGGTCATAATTTGGGATTGTGTCCATGGAGATATTCAAATGGGGCAGTGGCTCCAGTGAACTGAAGTTTTCTCCTAACTGGAGGTTATGACACAGCTCCATAGAGCAAGATTCCCATGTGGAGACGAGATTTTTTCTGATAGGTAGCTCTGGAAACTCCCTTATGCTGGTATTGGAATCCAGGCCTCTGAGGAGAGATGCCTGAAAACAAAAGCAATGGATCCAATTAGGGCCTAGGTGCCTGTCTTGTTCAATATTCTTTTCTATGGATATCTGTCTAAGGTTCTGATTGGAGGTAGTGGCTCAGCTTGTGCCAGAGGGTCCCTGTATGTCCAGGACATTCTACACTATTGGGATAGCCTCAGAGATTTTGGATGATTCTCCTAATCTGTCAGGTTGTGCCAAATGAATGAGCAGAATTCCCTTGGATAGAGCAGGCACAGTCCTGAGGTGTGGCTCCATGGGGCCCAGCCTTTAGGGTGTGTGGGTGAGGACAATGGAGACAGAAGTCTGAAAACACAAACTCGGCTTAGGTTTGGGGACATAGGTATGGCAGGCCCGATCTACAGACCTTGAGAATTTTGGGGGCTCTGAACAAAGGGCAAGTGTGTGGCGCTTTTTCAGGTTTTTGTCTCCGGATTTTGTGTCAATGGTGGCCGTGGAATGTCAGGCTGGCCTCATCGACCATGGACGAGTATTTCTCTCTGTGGATTTGGCCAAATTCCAAGTGTTTGGGGTCATTCTTTGGATGGTAGGAGTCCTTACTTTTTTTTTTCTTTATCTTGTTTTTTTTTGTTTTTTTTTTTTTTTTACCTTATGTGTCCCACCAAAGAGGGATTCCAGAAAAGAGCTCTGAATAAGGTTGACTAGACTTCTCAAGCTCTGGCTAGGATTGGGGGAGTAGGGGCATGGCAAGTCCCATATGCAGGCTCTTGGTCCAGCCCCGGAGAGGCTTTACTTGAGGCCAGGGTTCATGCTTAGGGTCCTAATGTGTGTTTGTGCCCATCGCAGCCCTCAAGCATGTCTGAGGCCTCATGGGCCATGCTGGGTTCTCATATACTGAACGTTGGCAACATGCCAACCACAAGGTTTCTGGTCATGGGGAAGGTGAAGTTCTGATTTCTGCATCACGTACGTCACTTAGTTTTGAGTGGAGATAATGTCTAGGTTCTGAAGCCTGAAGACCAAGGTTGGGAAGAGATGATGACCTAAGGCCATGGCATGTTCGATGTGTTCAGTGTGAGGCCAGGTGTCTGGGTGTCGGTCACGAGGTCTGGGATCAGGCTGTGTCAGTCAGGGCATTAGTGCCCAGGCTAGACTGTATAATTGGGGTACAGTCTAGAGAATTGCAGGTTGATCCTCATTTGATGTTTCTGGGTAGACCCCTAGGGCAAAGTCTCTCTTCTGGAGGGCAGGCAGAGTGCTGCATTTTGTCTCCAGAATTCCCAAAGTGGAAGGCTTGTGTGCCAGGAGTGTGAGGACGGAAGTCTGAGAACGTGAGCTGGCTTAGGTTTTGGAGCGAGGGAAAGGCAGGCACACTCTGCAGAGCTGAATTGAGATCTCATGCATCTGAAGTCAGGGCGAGGATCAGACGGGAGTTTCTGTCCATGATGTCCTCTACCTGAAGGTGGAGGCATCACGAGGCCATGGAGGTTTTCCCACGGTGCGAGTGTGTGATGCTGCAAACCACAAGGATTCCTTCTGCAGGACAGTTGAGACCTGTTGAATGGATCAAGGACACCCCATTAGGAATTTCTCCAGAGCAGAGTTCTAACAACGGATACCTGGGCAACGAACTCGCATTCCAATTGTCTCCTAATGACAAAGCAGGTTTGATCTGCTGGCACTGGGTGAGCAACCGCCAGGTTTGAGTTGAAATGGACTCTCCTGAGGATGGGTCATAATGAGGGATTGTGTCCATTGAGACATTGGAATGGGGCGGTGGCTTAAGTGACGTGACATTTTCTCCTAACTGGAGGTTTTGACACAGTTCCATATAGCATGATTCCCATGTGGCATGTGATTTGTTCTGATTGGTAGCTCCAGAAACCCCCATGTGCTGGTATAGGAATCCAGGCCTCTGAGGAGAGATACGTGAAAACAAAAGCAATGGATCCGTTTAGGGCCTAGGTGCCTGTCCTGTTCAATCTTCTTTTCTATGGATATCTATCTACAGGTCTGATTGGAGGTAGTGGCTCAGCTTGTGGCAGATGGTCCCTGTTTGTCCCGGACATTCTGCAATATTGGGGTGGCCTCGGGGACTTCGGATGTTTCTCCTAATCTGTCAGGTTGTGCCAAAGGAATGAGCAGAATTCCCATGGAGAGGGCAGGCACAGTCCTGAGGTGTGGCTCCATGGGGCCAAGCCTTGAGGGTGTGTGGGCCAGGACAATGGAGACAGAAGTCTGAAAACACAAACTTGGCTTAGGTTTGGGGACATAGGTATGGCAGGCCCGATCTACAGACCGTGAGAATTTTTCAGGCTTTGAACAAAGGGCGAGTGTGTGGCGCTTTTTCAGGCTTTTGTCTCCGGATTTTGTGTCAATGGTGGCCGTGGAATGTCAGGATGGCCTCATCAGCCATGGACGAGTATTTCTCTCTGTGAATTTGGCCCAATTCCAAGTGTTTGCGGTCATTCTTTGGACGGTAGGAGTCCTTTTACTATTTTTTTTTTAACCTCATGTGTCCCACCAAGGAGGGATTCTAGAGAAGAGATCTGAGTAGGGGTGACTAGACTTCTCAAGTACTGGTTAAGGCTTGGGGAATAGGGGCATGGTAATCTCCATATGTGGGCTCTTGGTCCAGCCCCGGAGAGGCTTTATTGAGGCCAGGGATCATGCTTAGGATCCTAATGTGTGTTTGTGCCCATCACAGCCCTCAAGCATGTCTGAGGCCTCATGGGCCATGCTGGTTTCTCCTACATTGCACGTTGGACAACATGCCAACCACAGGGTTTCTGGTCATGGGGAAGGAGGAGTTCTGATTTCTGCATCACGTACACGGCATGGCAGTGAGTAGAGATAAGGTCTAGATTCTGAAGCCTGAAAACAGAGGTTGGTAAGAGATGACAACCTAAGGCCATGGTGGGTCCGATGCACTTAGTGTGCGGCCAGATGTCTGTGTCCATCATGAGGTCTGGGCTCAGGCTGTGTCAGGCAGGGCATTAGTCCCCAGGCTAGACTGTATAATTGGGGTACAGTCGAGTGATGTGAAGGTTGGTCCTCATTTGGGGTTTCTGGTTGGCCCCATAGGGCAAAGATTTTCTTCTGCAGGGCAGGCAGAGTGCTGCATTCTGGCTCCAGAATTGCCAACTTCAGGGCTTGTGGGCCAGGTGTTTTTGGACAGAAGTCTGAGAACACAAGTTCAGCTTAGAATTCGCAGCGGTGACATGGCAGGCACACTCTACAGACCTGAAATGAGATCTCGTGCATCTGAAGTCAGGGCGAGGATCAGATGTTGGCTTAGGTTGGAGTTTCTGTACATGATGTCCCCTTCATGAAGGTGGGGGGGCATCAGGAAACCATGGAAGATTTCCAACTTTGTGAGTGTGTGATGCTCCAAACCACAAGGATTCCGTCAGCGGGACAGTCACGACCTTTTGGATGGATTAAGGACGTCCCATAAGAAATGCTCCAAAGCACAGTTCTAATGATGGATGCCTGGGCAGTCCAACTTGCATTCCAGTTGTGTCCTAGTGAAAAGGAGGATTTGATCTGCTATCACTGGGGGAACAACCGAGGGGGCTGAATTGAAATGGAATCTCATGAGGATCAGTCGATGTGGATTTGTGTCCATGGATCCCTTGGAATGGGGCAGTGGCTCTGTTGCCCTGAAGAATTCTCCTAACCTGAGGTTTTGATGCAGCTCCAAAGAGCAAGTTTCCCATGTAGAGACGAGATTTGTTCTGAAACCCCCTCAACCTGGTATTGGAAACCAAGCATCTGGGGAACAATGCCTGGAATCCAAAGCAATGGATCTGATTACGGTCTAGGGGCCTGTCCTTTTCAATATTCTCCTCTGAGTGTCTCTGTCTAAGATTCAGAATGGAGGTCACTGCTCAGCTTGTGTCAGATCACCCATGTTTGTTGGGGGAGGCCAACACTATTGGACTGGTCTTGGGAATTGGAGGTTTCTCCTAATCTGTAAGGTTGTGGCAAATGAAACGGGCAGAGTTCCCTTGGAGAGCACTGGCACAGTCCTTAGGTGTGACACCACCTTTCTGGGTGTCATCCAGGAGGTCCAGGCTCAGGCTGTGTCAGACTGGGCATTAGTGCCAAGCTTAGACTGTATAATTGGAGTAAAGTTGAGTGGCATGCAGGTTGATCCTCATTTGGCGTTTCTGGGTAGCCCCAGGGGCAACGTTTTTCTTCTGGAGGGAAGAAAGAGTGCTGCATTGTGGCGACGGAATTCTCACACTGGAGGGCTTGTGGGCCAGAATTGTGAGGAAGGAAGTGTGAGAACACAAGCTAGGCTTAGGTTTTGGGTCAAGATCATGGCAGGCACACTCTGTAGAGCTAAATCTAAATCTCATGCATCTGAAGTCAGGGCGAGGATCAGACGTAGGCTCAGGTTGAAGTTTCTGTTCAGGATGGCCCCTTCATGATGGTGGGGGGCATCATGGGGCTATGGAGACTTTCCCACGATTGGCATTGTATGTTGCTCCAATCGGCAAGGATTCCTTCTACGGGACAGTCGAGACCGGTCAGATTGCTCCAGGATGTCCCATGCGGAACCACGGCAGTGCAGGGTTCTAAGGATGGATTCCTGGAGTGCCCGCCTCACATTCCTATTGTCTCCTAGTGACAAGGCAGGTTCGATCTGCTTCTTTTGGGGAGCAACCAAAGGGGATGTGTTGAAATGGACTCGCCTGCGGATGGGTCATAATGTGGGTTTGTGTCCATGGAGACCTTGGAATGGGGTGTTGGCTGCTGGGACCTGAAGGTTTCCCTTAACTGGAGGTTGTGACACAGCTCCAAAATGCATGTTTCCCATGTGGAAATGAGATTTGTTCAGACTGGTACCTCCAGAAGAACACATATGCTGGTATTGGAAACCAGGCCTCTGAGGAGAGATGCCTGGAATCAAAAGCAATGGATCTGATTAGGTCCTAGGTGCCTGTCCGGTTCAATCTTCTTCTCTGGGGTTATCTGTCTATGGGTCTGAGTTGAGGTAGTTGCTCATCTTGGGACAGATCACCCTGTTTGCCCTGAGTGGCCAACACTATTGGGATGGCCTCAGGGACGTTGGAGTGTTCTCCTAATCTTTAGGGTTGTGGCCAATGGAATGGGCAGAATTTGCTTGGAGAAGGCAGGCACAGTCCTGAGGCATGGCTCCAGGGGCCCCAGCCTGGAGGGTGTGTGGGCCAGGACAGTGGGGACAGAAATCTGAAAACCCAAACTCAGCTTAGGTTTGGGGACGTAGGTATGACAGGCCTGTTCTATAGACCGTGAGGAGAATTTTTCAGGCTATGAACAAAGGGCAAGTGTGAGGCATATATCCAGGCTTTTGTCTCTAGATTTTGTGTCAATGGTGGCCATGGAATGACGGGATGGCCTCTTTGGCCATGGATGATTCTTTCTCTTTTAAGATTTGGTTAGATCCCAAGTTTTGGGGCTCATTCAGGGGATGGAGGAGACCCTTCGATATTTTTTTCCTCAGGGGTTCCAGAGCAGAGACCTGAATAGGGGTGACTAGACCTCTCAACCTCTCATCAATATTGGGGGACTTGGGATGGCAATGCGGGTTCTTGGTCCAGCCCCTGAGAGGCTTTACTTGAGGACAGGGCTCACACTGAGGGTCCCAATGTGTTTGTGCCCATTGCGGTTCTCAAGCATGGGCAGGGACTCATGGGCTACACTGGATTCTCCTACACTGAACGTTGGAAAACATGCCAACCACAAGGTTTCTTGCCTTGAGGAAGAAGGAGTTTCATTTCTGCATCACGTTCACCCCTGGGTAGTGAGTATATATAAGGTTTAGGTTCTGAAGCCTGAAAACCAAGGTTGGGAAGAGATGATGACCTAAAGCCATGGCGGGTCTGATGTGCTCAGTGTACAGCCAGCTGTCTGGGTGTCGGTTGGGAATTCAGACCTCAGGCTGTGCAAGACAGGGCATTAACGCCCAAGCGAAACTTTATAATTGGGGTAGAGGCAAGTGGCATGCAGGTTGATCCTCATTTGGTGTTTCAGGTTAGCCCCATAGGACAACGTTTCTCTTCTGGAGGGCAGTCAGAGTGCTGCATTGTGTCTCTCCAGAATTCCCTAACTGGAGGGCTGGTGGGCTCGGAGTGTGAGGACGAAGTCTGAGAACAATAGCTAGGTTTTGCTTCGGGGCGGGGTTTCGGCAGGCACACTCTGCAGAGTTGAATCAAGATTTCGTGCATCTGAAGTCAGGGCGAGGATTAGACGTTGGGTCAGGTTGGAGTTTCTGTCCAAGATGGCTCTTTCATGAAGGGGACGGTGCACCACGAGGCCACAGAGCTTTTCCCATGATGGGAGTGGTGAGGTGCTCCAAAGCGCAAGGATTCCTTCTGCAGGACAGCTGTGACCTGTTGGATGGCTCCAGGACGTCCCATATGGAATTACTTCAGAGTAGTTTTCTACAGATGGATGCCTAGCCAGCCCGCCTCACATTCCAATTGTCTCCTAGTGACAAGATAGGTTCGATCTGCTGGCTCTAGGGGAGCACCCAAGGGCACTGAGTTGAAATAGACTCTCCTGCAGATGGGTCCTAATGTGGGATTGTGTCCATGGAGACCTTGGAATGAGGTGGTGGCACCGGGGCCCTGAAGGATTTTCCTAGCCGGAGGTTTTGACACAGCTTGAAAGAGCACGTTTCCCATGTGGAGAAGACATTTGTTCTGACTGATGACTCAGGAAACCCCCATATGGTGGTATTGAAAACCAGGCCTCTGAGGTTCTGACATAGCTCCACGAGCAAGTTTCCAATGTGCAGAAAAGACTTGCTCTGAAGGGGCCTCTGGAAACCCCATAGGCTGGTATTGGAAACCAGGCCTCTGAGAAGAGATGCCTGGAAACCAAAGCAATGGATCTGATTAGGGCCTAGGGGCCTGTCCAGTTCAATGTTCTTCTCTGGGGACATCTGTCTCCAAGTTGGTGTGGAGATAGTTGCTCAGCTAGTGTCAGATCACCCCTGTTTGTACCAAGCGGCCTACAATATTGGGATGGTCCCAGGGACATTGGAGATTTCTCCTGATTTATATGGTTGTGGCCAATGGAATATGAAGAATTCCCTTTGAGAGGGCAGGAACAATCCTGAGGTGTGGTTCCAGGGGCCCTAGCCTGGAGGGTGTGTGTTTTCAGACAACTGTCCAAACAGCCAAGGCCTACACACCCTACAGGATCAGGCCTTTGGAGCCAAACCTGAGGACTGTACTTGCCCTCTCCAAGGGAATTGTGTGTGCCCATTCCAATGGCCACAACCCTTCTAATAGGATAAACCTCCAAATTCCCTGATCCATCTCAATAGTGGTGGCTTCCCAGGAACAACAGGGGCAATCTGAGCCCAACTGAGCACCTACCTGCACTCAGACCCATATACAGATGTCCCCAGAGGTAAAAAGGAAAGAACAGGCCCCTAGGCACTAATTAGATCCATTGCTTTGGTTTCCAGGCATCTCTCCTCAGAGGCCTGGATTTCAAAAGCAGCATATAGCTGTTTCTTGACTCACCGATCAGAAAACATCTCATCTACACATGGGAAACTTGCACGTTGGAGCTGTGTCAAAGCCTCTGTTTAGGAGAACCCTTTAGGGCCCCAGTGCCACCGCTTCATTCCAAGGTCTCCATAGACACAAAAGCACGTTAGGACCCATCCCCAGGGGTGTCCATTTCAACTCAGCCTCCTCGGTTGCTCCCCACAGATCCAGGAGATCTAACCTGTCTTGTTGCTAGGAGACAATTGGAATGCGAGGTGGGCTACCCAGCCATCCATCCTTAGAACCCTGCTCAGAATCATTGGCCTGGAACCAAACAACAGGTCTCAATTGTCCTGCAGAAGACTCTCTGCAGTTTGGAGCTTCTCACAACTCCCATCGTGGGAAAACCCCCATGGCCTCGTGATGCCCCCGCCCATTCATGAAGGGGCCATCAGGGACAGAAACTCCAACCTGAGCGATCGTCTGATCCTCGCCCTGACTTCAGATGCACGAGATCTCGATTCAGGTCTGTAGATTGTGCGTGCCATGGCCTCACCCAGAAACCTAAGCCTAGCTTGTGTTCTCAGACTTTTGTCGTCAGACTACTGGCCCACAAGCCCTCCAGTTTGGCAATCCAGAACTACAATGCAGCACTCTGCCGGCCCTCCAGAAGAAAAACATTGTCCTCTGGTGCTACCCAGTAATCCCAAATGAGGATCAATCTGCACCGACCTTGGCTGTACCCCAAATACATAGGCTGGCCAGGGCACTAAGGCCCTTTCTGACACAGCCTGAGCCTGGAACCCCTGGCCCCTCCCAGACAGCTGGCCGCACACTGAGCACATCGAGCCGCCATGGCCTTAGGTCGTCATCTCTTCCCAACATCAGTTTTCAGGTTTCAGAACCTAGACCATATCTCCAATCACTGCCCAGGGTTGAAGGTGATGCAGAAATCAGAACTCCTTCCCCATGGCAAGAAACCTTGTGGTTGGCATGTTGTCCAACGTTCAGTGTAGTTGAAACCAGTGTGGCCCATGAGGCCCCGCCCATGCTCGCGGGCCACATTGGTCACAAACACACATTGTGACGCTCAGGCTGAGCCCAGTCCTCAAGTAAGGCCACCCAGTGGCTGGATGAAGAGATATCATATTGGGCTTGCCATGCCCCTAGGCCCCAATTTTTAACCATAGTTCGGGTTGTTTCTTCATTCTTCCCCACAGCTTGGCTTTGGAATTCCTCTTTTGGTGGGAAACCTGAGGTAACAAAACTGAAATGAGTCCTCCCATCCCACAGATTGACGAAAAGCAATTGGGAATCGGGCCAAATCCTCAGTGAGGAAGATTCTTCCATGGCCCATGAGGCGTCCCCGAATTTCCACGGCCATCTCTGATACAAAATCCAGAGACAAAAGCCTGAGCAAGAGCCTCAGACTCGCACTTTCTTCATATCCTGAAGAGTTCTTCTCATGGTTTGTAGATCGGGCCTGCCATACCTACGTCCCCAAACCTAAGCTGAGTTTGTGTTTTCAGACTTCTGTCCTCAAAGTCTTGGGCCACACACCCTCCAGGCTGGGCCCCTGGAGCCACACATTAGGACTGTGCCTACCAATCCATGGGAATTCTGCCCATTCCATGGTCCAAAATCGTACAAATTAGGAGAAACCTCCAAAGTCCCTGAGGCCATCCCAATAGTGTAGGTCGCCCGGAACAAACAAGGGCTGTCTGACACCAGCTGATAATCGACCTCCACTCATACCATAGATGGATGTCCCCAGAGAAGAAGATTGAACCAGACAGGACCCTAGGGCATAATAGGATCCATTGCTTTGGGTTACAGGCATGTGTCCTCAAAAGCCTGATTCCAATACGAGCATAGGGGTTTTCCTGAGGCATCCATCAGAACTCATCTCGTCTCCACAAGGAAACCTGTGCATGGGAGCCATGTCCAAAGCTTAGGAGAGTACTTCAGGGTCCCGGTGCCACCGCCCCATTCCAAGGCCCTCATGGACACAAAAAAGCATTAGGACCCATCCTCAGGAAAGTCCATTTCAACTCAGCCACCCCGGTTGCTCCCGCAGAGCCATCAGATCTAAACTGTCTTGTTGCTAGGAGACAATTGGAATGCGAGGCGGGCTTCCCAGGCATCCATCCGCGAACGGTGCTCTGGAGTCATTCCATATGGGATGTCCTGGAGCTGTCCAACAGGTCTCAATTGTCCCGCAGAAGGAATCCATGAAGGGGGCATCCCACAACTCCCAACGTGGGAAAACCTCAATGGCCTCGAGATTCCGCTCACTTCATGAAGCGGCCGTCATGCTCAGAAACTCCAACCTGAGCCAACGTCTGATCCTCGCCCTGACTTCAGATGCATGAGATATTGGTTCAGATCTGCAGGGGGTACCTGCCGTGCCCTCGCCCTGAAACCCAAGTCTAGCTTGTCTTCTCAGACTTCCGTCCTCACACTCCTGGCCCCGAAGCCCTCAAGTTTAGCAATTCAGGACCCACAATGCAGCACTCTGCCTGCCCTCTAGAAAAAAAATTATTGCCTCATGAGCTGCCCAGGCACCTTAAATGAGGGTAAACCTACACAGCACTCGACTTTACCCAAATTATATACTCTAACCTGGGCACTAATGCACTTTCGAACACAACCTGAGCCCGGACCTCCTGACCAACACCCAGAAAGCTGACTGCACACTGAGCACATAAAACCCGCCATGGCCTTAGGTCATCATCTCTTCCCTACCTCAGTTTTCAGGCTTCAGAACCGAGACCTTATCTCCAATCACTTCCAAGGGGTGAGTGTGATGCAGAAATCAGAACTCCTCCTTACCCATGGCAAGAATCCTGTGGTTGACACGTTGTCCAACGTTCAGTGTAGGAGAAACCAGCATTCACCCTGAGGCCCCGCCCATTCTTGAGTGCGACGAGGGCATACACACGCATTGTGACCCTCAGCATGAGTCCTGTCCTCTAGTAAGTCCTCTCAGTTGATGGACCATTAGATGTCATAATGGGCTTGACATGCCCTAGGCCCCAATTTTTAACCAAATTTCTGATGGTCCAGTCGCCCCTCGCCAGGGCTCTACTCTGGAATCCCTCATTTGGTGGGACACCTGAGGATAAAAAAGAAAAAAAACAAGAAAAAAAAAAAACGGACTTCTTCCAGCCCACAGAATGACCCCAAACTCTTTGGACGGGGCCAAACCACCAGAGAGTAAGACTCGTCCATTTCCCATGAAGTCACCCAGAAATTCCACGACCATGTGTGACACGATATCCAGAGAAAAAACTTGAGCAGGAGCCTCACACTCGCCCTTCTTTCAAATCCCGAAGAGTTCTCCTCATGGTCTGTAGATCAGTCCTGCCATACCTATGACTCGAAACATAAGCCGAGTTTGTGTTTTCAGACAACTGTCCAAACAGCCCTGGCCTACACACCCTACAGGCTCAGGCCCCTGGAGCCAAACCTGAGGACTGTACTTGCCCTCTCCAAGGGATTTGTGTGTGCCCATTCCAATGGCCACAACCCTTCTAATAGGATAAACCTCCAAAGTCCCTGATCCATCTCAATAGTGGTGGCTTCCCAGGAACAACAGGGGCAATCTGAGCCCAACTGAGCACCTACCTGCACTCAGACCCATAGACAGATGTCCCCAGAGGTAAAAAGGAAAGAACAGGCCCCTAGGCACTAATCAGATCCATTGCTTTGGTTTCCAGGCATCTCTCCTCAGAGGCCTGGATTTCAAAAACAGCATATAGCTGTTTCTTGACTCACCCATCAGAAAACATCTCATCTACACATGGGAAACTTGCACGTTGGAGCTGTGTCAAAGCCTCTGTTTAGGAGAACCCTTTAGGGCCCCAGTGCCACCGCTTCATTCCAAGGTCTCCATAGACACAAAAGCACGTTAGGACCCATCCCCAGGGGTGTCCATTTCAACTCAGCGTCCTCGGTTGCTCCCCACAGATCCAGGATATCTAACCTGTCTTGTTGCTAGGAGACAATTGGAATGCGAGGTGGGCTACCCAGCCATCCATCCTTAGAACCCTGCTCAGAATCATTGGCCTGGAGCCAAAAACAGGTCTCAATTGTCCTGCAGAAGACTCTCTGCAGTTTGGAGCTTCTCACAACTCCCATCGTGGGAAAACCCCCATGGCCTCGTGATGCCCCCGCCCATTCATGAAGGGGCCATCAGGGACAGAAACTCCAACCTGAGCGATCGTCTGATCCTCGCCCTGACTTCAGATGCACGAGATCTCGATTCAGGTCTGTAGATTGTGCGTGCCATGGCCTCACCCAGAAACCTAAGCCTAGCTTGTGTTCTCAGACTTTTGTCGTCAGACTACTGGCCCACAAGCCCTCCAGTTTGGCAATCCAGAACTACAATGCAGCACTCTGCCGGCCCTCCAGAAGAAAAACATTGTCCTCTGGTGCTACCCAGTAATCCCAAATGAGGATCAACCTGCACCGACCTTGGCTATACCCCAAATACATAGGCTGACCAGGGCACTAAGGCCCTTTCTGACACAGCCTGAGCCTGGAACCCCTGGCCCCTCCCAGACAGCTGGCCGCACACTGAGCACATCGAGCCGCCATGGCCTTAGGTCGTCATCTCTTCCCAACATCAGTTTTCAGGTTTCAGATCCTAGACCTTATCTCCAATCACTGCCCAGGGTTGAAGGTGATGCAGAAATCAGAAATCCTTCCCTATGGCAAGAAACCTTGTGGTTGGCATGTTGTCCAACGTTCAGTGTAGTTGAAACCAGTGTGGCCCATGAGGCCCCGCCCATGCTCGCGGGCCACATTGGTCACAAACACACATTGTGACGCTCAGGCTGAGCCCAGTCCTCAAGTAAGGCCACTCAGTGGCTGGATGAAGAGATATCATATTGGGCTTGCCATGCCCCTAGGCCCCAAATTTAACCATATCGGGTTGTCCCTTCAGTCTTCCCCACGGCTTGGCTTTGGAATTCCTCTTTTGGTGGGACACCTGAGGTAACAAAACTGAAATGAGTCCTCCCATCCCACTGATTGACGAAAAGCAATTGGGAATCGGGCCAAATCCTCAGAGAGGAAGATTCGTCTATGGCCCATGAGGCGTCCCCGACATTCCACGGCCATCGCTGATACAAAATCCAGACACAAAAGCCTGAGCAAGAGCCTCAGACGCGCACTTTATTCATATCCTGAAGAGTTCTTCTCATGGTTTGTAGATCGGGCCTGCCATACCTACGTCCCCAAACCTAAGCTGAGTTTGTGTTTTCAGACTTCTGTCCTCAAAGTCTTGGGCCACACACCCTCCAGGCTGGGCCCCTGGAGCCACACATTAGGACTGTCCCTACCAATCCATGGGAATTCTGCCCATTCCATGGTCCAAAATCGTACAAATTAGGAGAAATCTCCAAAGTCCCTGAGGCCATCCCAATAGTGTAGGTCGCCCGGAACAAACAAGGGCTGTCTGACACCAGCTGATAATCGACCTCCACTCATACCATAGATGGATGTCCCCAGAGAAGAAGATTGAACCAGACAGGACCCTAGGCCATAATAGGATCCATTGCTTTGGGTTACAGGCATGTGTCCTCAAAAGCCTGATTCCAATACGAGCATCGGGGTTTTCCTGAGGCATCCATCAGAACTCATCTCGTCTCCACAAGGAAACCTGTGCATGGGAGCCATGTCCAACGCTTAGGAGAGTACTTCAGGGTCCCGGTGCCACCGCCTCATTCCAAGGCCCTCATGGACACAAAAACACATTAGGACCCATCCTCAGGAAAGTCCATTTCACGTCAGCCAACCCGGTTGCTCCCGCAGAGCCATCAGATCTAAACTGTCTTGTTGCTAGGAGACAATTGGAATGCGAGGCGGGCTTCCCAGGCATCCATCCGCGAACGGTGCTCTGGAGTCATTCCATATGGGATGTCCTGGAGCTGTCCAACAGGTCTCAATTGTCCCGCAGAAGGAATCCATGAAGGGGGCATCCCACAACTCCCAACGTGGGAAAACCTCAATGGCCTCGAGATTCCGCTCACTTCATGAAGCGGCCGTCATGCTCAGAAACTCCAACCTGAGCCAACGTCTGATCCTCGCTCTGACTTCAGATGCATGAGATATTGGTTCAGATCTGCAGGGGGTACTTGCCGTGCCCTCGCCCTGAAACCCAAGTCTAGCTTGTCTTCTCAGACTTCCGACTTCACACTCCTGGCCCCGAAGCCCTCAAGTTTGGCAATTCCGGACCCACAATGCAGCACTCTGCCTGCCCTCTAGAAAAAAAATTATTGCCTCATGAGCTGCCCAGGCACCTTAAATGAGGGTAAACCTACACAGCACTCGACTTTACCCAAATTATATAGTCTAACCTGGGCACTAATGCACTGTCGAACACAACCTGAGCCCGGACCTCCTGACCAAAACCCAGAATGCTGACTGCACACTGAGCACATAAAACCCGCCATGGCCTTAGGTCATCATCTCTTCCCTACCTCAGTTTTCAGGCTTCAGAACCGAGACCTTATCTCCAATCACTTCCAAGGGGTGAGTGTGATGCAGAAATCAGAACTCCTCCTTACCCATGGCAAGAACCCTGTGGTTGGCACGTTGTCCAACGTTCAGTGTAGGAGAAACCAGCATTCACCCTGAGGCCCCGCCCATTCTTGAGTACGACGAGGGCATACACACGCATTGTGACCCTCAGCATGAGTCCTGTCCTCTAGTAAGTCCTCTCAGTGGCTGGACCATTAGATGTCATAATGGGCTTGACATGCCCTAGGCCCCTTTTTTAACCAAATTTCTGATGGTCCAGTCGCCCCTCCCCAGGGCTCTACTCTGGAATCCCTCATTTGGTGGGACACCTGAGGATGAAAAAGAAAAAAACAAGAATAAAAAAAAAAACGGACTTCTATCAGCCCACAGAATTACCCCAAACTCTTTGGACGGGGCCAAACCACCAGAGAGTAAGACTCGTCCATTTCCCATGAAGTCACCCAGAAATTCCACGACCATGAGTGACACGATATCCAGAGACAAAAACTTGAGCAGGAGCCTCACACTCGCCCTTCTTTCAAATCCCGAAGAGTTCTCCTCATGGTCTGTAGATCAGTCCTGCCATACCTATGACCTGAAACATAAGCCGAGTTTGTGTTTTCAGACAACTGTCCAAATAGCCCTGGCCAACACAACCTACAGGCTCAGGCCCCTGGAGCCAAACCTGAGGACTGTACTTGCCCTCTCCAAGGGAATTGTGTGTGCCCATTCCAATGGCCACAACACTTCTAATAGGATAAACCTCCAAAGTCCCTGATCCATCTCAATAGTGGTGGCTTCCCAGGAACAACAGGGGCAATCTGAGCCCAACTGAGCACCTACCTGCACTCAGACCCATATACAGATGTCCCCAGAGGTAAAAAGGAAAGAACAGGCCCCTAGGCACTAATCAGATCCATTGCTTTGGTTTCCAGGCATCTCTCCTCAGAGGCCTGGATTTCAAAAGCAGCATATAGCTGTTTCTTGACTCACCCATCAGAAAACATCTCATCTACACATGGGAAACTTGCACGTTGGAGCTGTGTCAAAGCCTCTGTTTAGGAGAACCCTTTAGGGCCCCAGTGCCACCGCTTCATTCCAAGGTCTCCATAGACACAAAAGCACGTTAGGACCCATCCCCAGGGGTGTCCATTTCAACTCAGCCTCCTCGGTTGCTCCCCACAGATCCAGGAGATCTAACCTGTCTTGTTGCTAGGAGACAATTGGAATGCGAGGTGGGCTACCCAGCCATCCATCCTTAGAACCCTGCTCAGAATCATTGGCCTGGAACCAAACAACAGGTCTCAATTGTCCTGCAGAAGACTCTCTGCAGTTTGGAGCTTCTCACAACTCCCATCGTGGGAAAACCCCCATGGCCTCTTGATGCCCCCGCCCATTCATGAAGGGGCCATCAGGGACAGAAACTCCAACCTGAGCGATCGTCTGATCCTCGCCCTGACTTCAGATGCACGAGATCTCGATTCAGGTCTGTAGATTGTGCGTGCCATGGCCTCACCCAGAAACCTAAGCCTAGCTTGTGTTCTCAGACTTTTGTCGTCAGACTACTGGCCCACAAGCCCTCCAGTTTGGCAATCCAGAACTACAATGCAGCACTCTGCCGGCCCTCCAGAAGAAAAACATTGTCCTCTGGTGCTACACAGTAATCCCAAATGAGGATCAACCTGCACCGACCTTGGCTGTACCCCAAATACATAGGCTGACCAGGGCACTAAGGCCCTTTCTGACACAGCCTGAGCCTGGAACCCCTGGCCCCTCCCAGACAGCTGGCCGCACACTGAGCACATCGAGCCGCCATGGCCTTAGGTCGTCATCTCTTCCCAACATCAGTTTTCAGGTTTCAGAACCTAGACCTTATCTCCAATCACTGCCCAGGGTTGAAGGTGATGCAGAAATCAGAACTCCTTCCCCATGGCAAGAAACCTTGTGGTTGGCATGTTGTCCAACGTTCAGTGTAGTTGAAACCAGTGTGGCCCATGAGGCCCCGCCCATGCTCGCGGGCCACATTGGTCACAAACACACATTGTGACGCTCAGGCTGAGCCCAGTCCTCAAGTAAGGCCACCCAGTGGCTGGATGAAGAGATATCATATTGGGCTTGCCATGCCCCTAGGCCCCAATTTTTAACCATAGTTCGGGTTGTTTCTTCATTCTTCCCCACAGCTTGGCTTTGGAATTCCTCTTTTGGTGGGACACCTGAGGTAACAAAACTGAAATGAGTCCTCCCATCCCACAGATTGACGAAAAGCAATTGGGAATCGGGCCAAATCCTCAGTGAGGAAGATTCTTCCATGGCCCATGAGGCGTCCCCGAATTTCCACGGCCATCTCTGATACAAAATCCAGAGACAAAAGCCTGAGCAAGAGCCTCAGACTCGCACTTTCTTCATATCCTGAAGAGTTCTTCTCATGGTTTGTAGATCGGGCCTGCCATACCTACGTCCCCAAACCTAAGCTGAGTTTGTGTTTTCAGACTTCTGTCCTCAAAGTCTTGGGCCACACACCCTCCAGGCTGGGCCCCTGGAGCCACACATTAGGACTGTGCCTACCAATCCATGGGAATTCTGCCCATTCCATGGTCCAAAATCGTACAAATTAGGAGAAACCTCCAAAGTCCCTGAGGCCATCCCAATAGTGTAGGTCGCCCGGAACAAACAAGGGCTGTCTGACACCAGCTGATAATCGACCTCCACTCATACCATAGATGGATGTCCCCAGAGAAGAAGATAGAACCAGACAGGACCCTAGGCCATAATAGGATCCATTGCTTTGGGTTACAGGCATGTGTCCTCAAAAGCCTGATTCCAATACGAGCATAGGGGTTTTCCTGAGGCATCCATCAGTACTCATCTCGTCTCCACAAGGAAACCTGTGCATGGGAGCCATGTCCAAAGCTTAGGAGAGTACTTCAGGGTCCCGGTGCCACCGCCCCATTCCAAGGCCCTCATGGACACAAAAACGCATTAGGACCCATCCTCAGGAAAGTCCATTTCAACTCCGCCACCCCGGTTGCTCCCGCAGAGCCATCCGATCTCAACTGTCTTGTAGCTAGGAGACAATTGGAATGCGAGGCGGGCTTCCCAGGCATCCATCCGCGAACGGTGCTCTGGAGTCATTCCATATGGGATGTCCTGGAGCTGTCCAACAGGTCTCAATTGTCCCGCAGAAGGAATCCATGAAGGGGGCATCCCACAACTCCCAACGTGGGAAAACCTCAATGGCCTCGAGATTCCGCTCACTTCATGAAGCGGCCGTCATGCTCAGAAACTCCAACCTGAGCCAACGTCTGATCCTCGCCCTGACTTCAGATGCATGAGATATTGGTTCAGATCTGCAGGGGGTACCTGCCGTGCCCTCGCCCTGAAACCCAAGTCTAGCTTGTCTTCTCAGACTTCCGTCCTCACACTCCTGGCCCCGAAGCCCTCAAGTTTAGCAATTCAGGACCCACAATGCAGCACTCTGCCTGCCCTCTAGAAAAAAAATTATTGCCTCATGAGCTGCCCAGGCACCTTAAATGAGGGTAAACCTACACAGCACTCGACTTTACCCAAATTATATACTCTAACCTGGGCACTAATGCACTTTCGAACACAACCTGAGCCCGGACCTCCTGACCAACACCCAGAAAGCTGACTGCACACTGAGCACATAAAACCCGCCATGGCCTTAGGTCATCATCTCTTCCCTACCTCAGTTTTCAGGCTTCAGAACCGAGACCTTATCTCCAATCACTTCCAAGGGGTGAGTGTGATGCAGAAATCAGAACTCCTCCTTACCCATGGCAAGAATCCTGTGGTTGACACGTTGTCCAACGTTCAGTGTAGGAGAAACCAGCATTCACCCTGAGGCCCCGCCCATTCTTGAGTGCGACGAGGGCATACACACGCATTGTGACCCTCAGCATGAGTCCTGTCCTCTAGTAAGTCCTCTCAGTTGCTGGACCATTAGATGTCATAATGGGCTTGACATGCCCTAGGCCCCAATTTTTAACCAAATTTCTGATGGTCCAGTCACCCCTCGCCAGGGCTCTACTCTGGAATCCCTCATTTGGTGGGACACCTGAGGATAAAAAAGAAAAAAACAAGAATAAAAAAAAAACGGACTTCTTCCAGCCCACAGAATGACCCCAAACTCTTTGGACGGGGCCAAACCACCAGAGAGTAAGACTCGTCCATTTCCCATGAAGTCACCCAGAAATTCCACGACCATGAGTGACACGATATCCAGAGAAAAAACTTGAGCAGGAGCCTCACACTCGCCCTTCTTTCAAATCCCGAAGAGTTCTCCTCATGGTCTGTAGATCAGTCCTGCCATACCTATGACTCGAAACATAAGCCGAGTTTGTGTTTTCAGACAACTGTTCAAACAGCCCTGGCCTACACACCCTACAGGCTCAGGCCCCTGGAGCCAAACCTGAGGACTGTACTTGCCCTCTCCAAGGGATTTGTGTGTGCCCATTCCAATGGCCACAACCCTTCTAATAGGATAAACCTCCAAAGTCCCTGATCCATCTCAATAGTGGTGGCTTCCCAGGAACAACAGGGGCAATCTGAGCCCAACTGAGCACCTACCTACACTCAGACCCATAGACAGATGTCCCCAGAGGTAAAAAGGAAAGAACAGGCCCCTAGGCACTAATCAGATCCATTGCT
Source organism: Mustela nivalis (assembly GCF_964662115.1). NCBI lineage: Eukaryota > Metazoa > Chordata > Mammalia > Carnivora > Mustelidae > Mustela > Mustela nivalis. Next base: position 41,536 of record NW_028135358.1, on the reverse strand, counting down.
TTGGTTTCCAGGCATCTCTCCTCAGAGGCCTGGATTTCAAAAGCAGCATATAGCTGTTTCTTGACTCACCCATCAGAAAACATCTCATCTACACATGGGAAACTTGCACGTTGGAGCTGTGTCAAAGCCTCTGTTTAGGAGAACCCTTTAGGGCCCCAGTGCCACCGCTTCATTCCAAGGTCTCCATAGACACAAAAGCACGTTAGGACCCATCCCCAGGGGTGTCCATTTCAACTCAGCCTCCTCGGTTGCTCCCCACAGATCCAGGAGATCTAACCTGTCTTGTTGCTAGGAGACAATTGGAATGCGAGGTGGGCTACCCAGCCATCCATCCTTAGAACCCTGCTCAGAATCATTGGCCTGGAGCCAAAAACAGGTCTCAATTGTCCTGCAGAAGACTCTCTGCAGTTTGGAGCTTCTCACAACTCCCATCGTGGGAAAACCCCCATGGCCTCGTGATGCCCCCGCCCATTCATGAAGGGGCCATCAGGGACAGAAACTCCAACCTGAGCGATCGTCTGATCCTTGCCCTGACTTCAGATGCACGAGATCTCGATTCAGGTCTGTAGATTGTGCGTGCCATGGCCTCACCCAGAAACCTAAGCCTAGCTTGTGTTCTCAGACTTTTGTCGTCAGACTACTGGCCCACAAGCCCTCCAGTTTGGCAATCCAGAACTACAATGCAGCACTCTGCCGGCCCTCCAGAAGAAAAACATTGTCCTCTGGTGCTACCCAGTAATCCCAAATGAGGATCAACCTGCACCGACCTTGGCTATACCCCAAATACATAGGCTGACCAGGGCACTAAGGCCCTTTCTGACACAGCCTGAGCCTGGAACCCCTGGCCCCTCCCAGACAGCTGGCCGCACACTGAGCACATCGAGCCGCCATGGCCTTAGGTCGTCATCTCTTCCCAACATCAGTTTTCAGGTTTCAGATCCTAGACCTTATCTCCAATCACTGCCCAGGGTTGAAGGTGATGCAGAAATCAGAAATCCTTCCCTATGGCAAGAAACCTTGTGGTTGGCATGTTGTCCAACGTTCAGTGTAGTTGAAACCAGTGTGGCCCATGAGGCCCCGCCCATGCTCGCGGGCCACATTGGTCACAAACACACATTGTGACGCTCAGGCTGAGCCCAGTCCTCAAGTAAGGCCACTCAGTGGCTGGATGAAGAGATATCATATTGGGCTTGCCATGCCCCTAGGCCCCAAATTTAACCATATCGGGTTGTCCCTTCAGTCTTCCCCACGGCTTGGCTTTGGAATTCCTCTTTTGGTGGGACACCTGAGGTAACAAAACTGAAATGAGTCCTCCCATCCCACAGATTGACGAAAAGCAATTGGGAATCGGGCCAAATCCTCAGAGAGGAAGATTCTTCTATGGCCCATGAGGCGTCCCCGACATTCCACCGCCATCGCTGATACAAAATCCAGACACAAAAGCCTGAGCAAGAGCCTCAGACTCGCACTTTCTTCATATCCTGAAGAGTTCTTCTCATGGTTTGTAGATCGGGCCTGCCATACCTACGTCCCCAAACCTAAGCTGAGTTTGTGTTTTCAGACTTCTGTCCTCAAAGTCTTGGGCCACACACCCTCCAGGCTGGGCCCCTGGAGCCACACATTAGGACTGTGCCTACCAATCCATGGGAATTCTGCCCATTCCATGGTCCAAAATCGTACAAATTAGGAGAAACCTCCAAAGTCCCTGAGGCCATCCCAATAGTGTAGGTCGCCCGGAACAAACAAGGGCTGTCTGACACCAGCTGATAATCGACCTCCACTCATACCATAGATGGATGTCCCCAGAGAAGAAGATAGAACCAGACAGGACCCTAGGCCATAATAGGATCCATTGCTTTGGGTTACAGGCATGTGTCCTCAAAAGCCTGATTCCAATACGAGCATCGGGGTTTTCCTGAGGCACCCATCAGAACTCATCTCGTCTCCACAAGGAAACCTGTGCATGGGAGCAATGTCAAACGCTTAGGAGAGTACTTCAGGGTCCCGGTGCCACCGCCCCATTCCAAGGCCCTCATGGACACAAAAACACATTAGGACCCATCCTCAGGAAAGTCCATTTCACGTCAGCCAACCCGGTTGCTCCCGCAGAGCCATCAGATCTAAACTGTCTTGTTGCTAGGAGACAATTGGAATGCGAGGCGGGCTTCCCAGGCATCCATCCGCGAACGGTGCTCTGGAGTCATTCCATATGGGATGTCCTGGAGCTGTCCAACAGGTCTCAATTGGCCCGCAGAAGGAATCCATGAAGGGGGCATCCCACAACTCCCAACGTGGGAAAACCTCAATGGCCTCGAGATTCCGCTCACTTCATGAAGCGGCCGTCATGCTCAGAAACTCCAACCTGAGCCAACGTCTGATCCTCGCTCTGACTTCAGATGCATGAGATATTGGTTCAGATCTGCAGGGGGTACTTGCCGTGCCCTCGCCCTGAAACCCAAGTCTAGCTTGTCTTCTCAGACTTCTGTCCTCACACTCCTGGCCCCGAAGCCCTCAAGTTTGGCAATTCCGGACCCACAATGCAGCACTCTGCCTGCCCTCTAGAAAAAAAATTATTGCCTCATGAGCTGCCCAGGCACCTTAAATGAGGGTAAACCTACACAGCACTTGACTTTACCCAAATTATATAGTCTAACCTGGGCACTAATGCACTGTCGAACACAACCTGAGCCCGGACCTCCTGACCAACACCCAGAATGCTGACTGCACACTGAGCACATAAAACCCGCCATGGCCTTAGGTCATCATCTCTTCCCTACCTCAGTTTTCAGGCTTCAGAACCGAGACCTTATCTCCAATCACTTCCCAGGGGTGAGTGTGATGCAGAAATCAGAACTCCTCCTTACCCATGGCAAGAACCCTGTGGTTGGCACGTTGTCCAACGTTCAGTGTAGGAGAAACCAGCATTCACCCTGAGGCCCCGCCCATTCTTGAGTACGACGAGGGCATACACACGCATTGTGACCCTCAGCATGAGTCCTGTCCTCTAGTAAGTCTTCTCAGTGGCTGGACCATTAGATGTCATAATGGGCTTGACATGTCCCTAGGCCCCAATTTTTAACCAAATTTCTGATGGTCCAGTCGCCCCTCCCCAGGGCTCTACTCTGGAATCCCTCATTTGGTGGGACACCTGAGGATGAAAAAGAAAAAAACAAGAATAAAAAAAAAACGGATTTCTTCCAGCCCACAGAATTACCCCAAACTCTTTGGACGGGGCCAAACCACCAGAGAGTAAGACTCGTCCATTTCCCATGAAGTCACCCAGAAATTCCACGACCATGAGTGACACGATATCCAGAGACAAAAACTTGAGCAGGAGCCTCACACTCGCCCTTCTTTCAAATCCCGAAGAGTTCTCCTCATGGTCTGTAGATCAGTCCTGCCATACCTATGACCCGAAACATAAGCCGAGTTTGTGTTTTCAGACAACTGTCCAAATAGCCCTGGCCAACACAACCTACAGGCTCAGGCCCCTGGAGCCAAACCTGAGGACTGTACTTGCCCTCTCCAAGGGAATTGTGTGTGCCCATTCCAATGGCCACTACCCTTCTAATAGGATAAACCTCCAAAGTCCCTGATCCATCTCAATAGTGGTGGCTTCCCAGGAACAACAGGGGCAATCTGAGCCCAACTGAGCACCTACCTGCACTCAGACCCATAGACAGATGTCCCCAGAGGTAAAAAGGAAAGAACAGGCCCCTAGGCACTAATTAGATCCATTGCTTTGGTTTCCAGGCATCTCTCCTCAGAGGCCTGGATTTCAAAAAAAGCATATAGCTGTTTCTTGACTCACCCATCAGAAAACATCTCATCTACACATGGGAAACTTGCACGTTGGAGCTGTGTCAAAGCCTCTGTTTAGGAGAACCCTTTAGGGCCCCAGTGCCACCGCTTCATTCCAAGGTCTCCATAGACACAAAAGCACGTTAGGACCCATCCCCAGGGGTGTCCATTTCAACTCAGCGTCCTCGGTTGCTCCCCACAGATCCATGATATCTAACCTGACTTGTTGCTAGGAGACAATTGGAATGCGAGGTGGGCTACCCAGCCATCCATCCTTAGAACCCTGCTCAGAATCATTGGCCTGGAGCCAAAAACAGGTCTCAATTGTCCTGCAGAAGACTCTCTGCAGTTTGGAGCTTCTCACAACTCCCATCGTGGGAAAACCCCCATTGCCTCGTGATGCCCCCGCCCATTCATGAAGGGGCCATCAGGGACAGAAACTCCAACCTGAGCGATCGTCTGATCCTTACCCTGACTTCAGATGCACGAGATCTCGATTCAGGTCTGTAGATTGTGCGTGCCATGGCCTCACCCAGAAACTTAAGCCTAGCTTGTGTTCTCAGACTTTTGTCGTCAGACTACTGGCCCACAAGCCCTCCAGTTTGGCAATCCAGAACTACAATGCAGCACTCTGCCGGCCCTCCAGAAGAAAAACATTGTCCTCTGGTGCTACCCAGTAATCCCAAATGAGGATCAACCTGCACCGACCTTGGCTGTACCCCAAATACATAGGCTAACCAGGGCACTGATGCCCTTTCTGACACAGCCTGAGCCTGGACCCCCTGGCCCCTCCCAGACAGCTGGCCGCACACTGAGCACATCGAGCCGCCATGGCCTTAGGTCGTCATCTCTTCCCAACATCAGTTTTCAGGTTTCAGAACCTAGACCTTATCTCCAATCACTGCCCAGGGTTGAAGGTGATGCAGAAATCAGAACTCCTTCCCCATGGCAAGAAACCTTGTGGTTGGCATGTTGTCCAACGTTCAGTGTAGTTGAAACCAGTGTGGCCCATGAGGCCCCGCTCATGCTCGCGGGCCACATTGGTCACAAACACACATTGTGACGCTCAGGCTGAGCCCAGTCCTCAAGTAAGGCCACTCAGTGGCTGGATGAAGAGATATCATATTGGGCTTGCCATGCCCCTAGGCCCCAATTTTTAACCATAGTTCGGGTTGTTCCTTCAGTCTTCCCCACGGCTAGGCTTTGGAATTCCTCTTTTGGTGGGACATCTGAGGTAACAAAACTGAAAGGAGTCCTCCCATCCCACAAATTGACGAAAAGCAATTGGGAATCGGGCCAAATCCTCAGAGAGGAAGATTCGTCCATTGCCCATGAGGCCTCCCCGACATTCCACGGCTATCGCTGATAAAAAAATCCAGAGACAACAGCCTGAGCAAGCACCTCAGACTCGCACTTTCTTCATATCCTGTAGAGTTCTTCTCATGGTTTGTAGATCGGGCCTGCCATACCTACGTCCCCAAACCTAAGCTGAGTTTGTGTTTTCAGACTTCTGTCCTCAAAGTCTTGGGCCACACACCCTCCAGGCTGGGCCCCTGGAGCCACACATTAGGACTGTCCCTACCAATCCATGGGAATTCTGCCCATTCCATGGTCCAAAATCGTACAAATTAGGAGAAATCTCCAAAGTCCCTGAGGCCATCCCAATAGTGTAGGTCGCCCGGAACAAACAAGGGCTGTCTGACACCAGCTGATAATCGACCTCCACTCATACCATAGATGGATGTCCCCAGAGAAGAAGATTGAACCAGACAGGACACTAGGCCATAATAGGATCCATTGCTTTGGGTTACAGGCATGTGTCCTCAAAAGCCTGATTCCAATACGAGCATCGGGGTTTTCCTGAGGCACCCATCAGAACTCATCTCGTCTCCACAAGGAAACCTGTGCATGGGAGCAATGTCAAACGCTTAGGAGAGTACTTCAGGGTCCCGGTGCCACCGCCCCATTCCAAGGCCCTCATGGACACAAAAACACATTAGGACCCATCCTCAGGAAAGTCCATTTCACGTCAGCCAACCCGGTTGCTCCCGCAGAGCCATCAGATCTAAACTGTCTTGTTGCTAGGAGACAATTGGAATGCGAGGCGGGCTTCCCAGGCATCCATCCGCGAACGGTGCTCTGGAGTCATTCCATATGGGATGTCCTGGAGCTGTCCAACAGGTCTCAATTGGCCCGCAGAAGGAATCCATGAAGGGGGCATCCCACAACTCCCAACGTGGGAAAACCTCAATGGCCTCGAGATTCCGCTCACTTCATGAAGCGGCCGTCATGCTCAGAAACTCCAACCTGAGCCAACGTCTGATCCTCGCTCTGACTTCAGATGCATGAGATATTGGTTCAGATCTGCAGGGGGTACTTGCCGTGCCCTCGCCCTGAAACCCAAGTCTAGCTTGTCTTCTCAGACTTCCGTCCTCACACTCCTGGCCCCGAAGCCCTCAAGTTTGGCAATTCCGGACCCACAATGCAGCACTCTGCCTGCCCTCTAGAAAAAAAATTATTGCCTCATGAGCTGCCCAGGCACCTTAAATGAGGGTAAACCTACACAGCACTTGACTTTACCCAAATTATATAGTCTAACCTGGGCACTAATGCACTGTCGAACACAACCTGAGCCCGGACCTCCTGACCAACACCCAGAATGCTGACTGCACACTGAGCACATAAAACCCGCCATGGCCTTAGGTCATCATCTCTTCCCTACCTCAGTTTTCAGGCTTCAGAACCGAGACCTTATCTCCAATCACTTCCCAGGGGTGAGTGTGATGCAGAAATCAGAACTCCTCCTTACCCATGGCAAGAACCCTGTGGTTGGCACGTTGTCCAACGTTCAGTGTAGGAGAAACCAGCATTCACCCTGAGGCCCCGCCCATTCTTGAGTACGACGAGGGCATACACACGCATTGTGACCCTCAGCATGAGTCCTGTCCTCTAGTAAGTCTTCTCAGTGGCTGGACCATTAGATGTCATAATGGGCTTGACATGTCCCTAGGCCCCAATTTTTAACCAAATTTCTGATGGTCCAGTCGCCCCTCCCCAGGGCTCTACTCTGGAATCCCTCATTTGGTGGGACACCTGAGGATGAAAAAGAAAAAAACAAGAATAAAAAAAAAACGGATTTCTTCCAGCCCACAGAATTACCCCAAACTCTTTGGACGGGGCCAAACCACCAGAGAGTAAGACTCGTCCATTTCCCATGAAGTCACCCAGAAATTCCACGACCATGAGTGACACGATATCCAGAGACAAAAACTTGAGCAGGAGCCTCACACTCGCCCTTCTTTCAAATCCCGAAGAGTTCTCCTCATGGTCTGTAGATCAGTCCTGCCATACCTATGACCCGAAACATAAGCCGAGTTTGTGTTTTCAGACAACTGTCCAAATAGCCCTGGCCAACACAACCTACAGGCTCAGGCCCCTGGAGCCAAACCTGAGGACTGTACTTGCCCTCTCCAAGGGAATTGTGTGTGCCCATTCCAATGGCCACTACCCTTCTAATAGGATAAACCTCCAAAGTCCCTGATCCATCTCAATAGTGGTGGCTTCCCAGGAACAACAGGGGCAATCTGAGCCCAACTGAGCACCTACCTGCACTCAGACCCATAGACAGATGTCCCCAGAGGTAAAAAGGAAAGAACAGGCCCCTAGGCACTAATTAGATCCATTGCTTTGGTTTCCAGGCATCTCTCCTCAGAGGCCTGGATTTCAAAAAAAGCATATAGCTGTTTCTTGACTCACCCATCAGAAAACATCTCATCTACACATGGGAAACTTGCACGTTGGAGCTGTGTCAAAGCCTCTGTTTAGGAGAACCCTTTAGGGCCCCAGTGCCACCGCTTCATTCCAAGGTCTCCATAGACACAAAAGCACGTTAGGACCCATCCCCAGGGGTGTCCATTTCAACTCAGCGTCCTCGGTTGCTCCCCACAGATCCATGATATCTAACCTGACTTGTTGCTAGGAGACAATTGGAATGCGAGGTGGGCTACCCAGCCATCCATCCTTAGAACCCTGCTCAGAATCATTGGCCTGGAGCCAAAAACAGGTCTCAATTGTCCTGCAGAAGACTCTCTGCAGTTTGGAGCTTCTCACAACTCCCATCGTGGGAAAACCCCCATTGCCTCGTGATGCCCCCGCCCATTCATGAAGGGGCCATCAGGGACAGAAACTCCAACCTGAGCGATCGTCTGATCCTTACCCTGACTTCAGATGCACGAGATCTCGATTCAGGTCTGTAGATTGTGCGTGCCATGGCCTCACCCAGAAACTTAAGCCTAGCTTGTGTTCTCAGACTTTTGTCGTCAGACTACTGGCCCACAAGCCCTCCAGTTTGGCAATCCAGAACTACAATGCAGCACTCTGCCGGCCCTCCAGAAGAAAAACATTGTCCTCTGGTGCTACCCAGTAATCCCAAATGAGGATCAACCTGCACCGACCTTGGCTGTACCCCAAATACATAGGCTAACCAGGGCACTGATGCCCTTTCTGACACAGCCTGAGCCTGGACCCCCTGGCCCCTCCCAGACAGCTGGCCGCACACTGAGCACATCGAGCCGCCATGGCCTTAGGTCGTCATCTCTTCCCAACATCAGTTTTCAGGTTTCAGAACCTAGACCTTATCTCCAATCACTGCCCAGGGTTGAAGGTGATGCAGAAATCAGAACTCCTTCCCCATGGCAAGAAACCTTGTGGTTGGCATGTTGTCCAACGTTCAGTGTAGTTGAAACCAGTGTGGCCCATGAGGCCCCGCTCATGCTCGCGGGCCACATTGGTCACAAACACACATTGTGACGCTCAGGCTGAGCCCAGTCCTCAAGTAAGGCCACTCAGTGGCTGGATGAAGAGATATCATATTGGGCTTGCCATGCCCCTAGGCCCCAATTTTTAACCATAGTTCGGGTTGTTCCTTCAGTCTTCCCCACGGCTAGGCTTTGGAATTCCTCTTTTGGTGGGACATCTGAGGTAACAAAACTGAAAGGAGTCCTCCCATCCCACAAATTGACGAAAAGCAATTGGGAATCGGGCCAAATCCTCAGAGAGGAAGATTCGTCCATTGCCCATGAGGCCTCCCCGACATTCCACGGCTATCGCTGATACAAAATCCAGAGACAACAGCCTGAGCAAGCACCTCAGACTCGCACTTTCTTCATATCCTGTAGAGTTCTTCTCATGGTTTGTAGATCGGGCCTGCCATACCTACGTCCCCAAACCTAAGCTGAGTTTGTGTTTTCAGACTTCTGTCCTCAAAGTCTTGGGCCACACACCCTCCAGGCTGGGCCCCTGGAACCACACATTAGGACTGTGCCTACCAATCCATGGGAATTCTGCCCATTCCATGGTCCAAAATCGTACAAATTAGGAGAAATCTCCAAAGTCCCTGAGGCCATCCCAATTGTGTAGGTCGCCCGGAACAAACAAGGGCTGTCTGACACCAGCTGATAATCGACCTCCACTCATACCATAGATGGATGTCCCCAGAGAAGAAGATTGAACCAGACAGGACCCTAGGCCATAATAGGATCCATTGCTTTGGGTTACAGGCATGTGTCCTCAAAAGCCTGATTCCAATACGAGCAAGGGGTTTTCCTGAGGCACCCATCAGAACTCATCTCGTCTCCACAAGGAAACCTGTGCATGGGAGCCATGTCCAAAGCTTAGGAGAGTACTTCAGGGTCCCGGTGCCACCGCCCCATTCCAAGGCCCTCATGGACACAAAAACACATTAGGACCCATCCTCAGGAAAGTCCATTTCAACTCAGCCACCCCGGTTGCTCCCGCAGAGCCATCAGATCTAAACTGTCTTGTTGCTAGGAGACAATTGGAATGCGAGGCGGGCTTCCCAGGCATCCATCCGTGAACGGTGCTCTGGAGTCATTCCATATGGGATGTCCTGGAGCTGTCCAACAGGTCTCAATTGTCCCGCAGAAGGAATCCATGAAGGGGGCATCCCACAACTCCCAACGTGGGAAAACCTCAATGGCCTCGAGATTCCGCTACCTTCATGAAGCGGCAGTCATGCTCAGAAACTCCAACCTGAGCCAACGTCTGATCCTCGCCCTGACTTCAGATGCATGAGATATTGGTTCAGATCTGCAGGGGGTACCTGCCGTGCCCTCGCCCTGAAACCAAAGTCTAGCTTGTCATCTCAGACTTCCGTCCTCACACTCCTGGCCCCGAAGCCCTCAAGTTTGGCAATTCCGGACCCACAATGCAGCACTCTGCCTGCCCTCTAGAAAAAAAATTATTGCCTCATGAGCTGCCCAGGCACCTTAAATGAGGGTAAACCTACACAGCACTCGACTTTACCCAAATTATAAATTCTAACCTGGGCACTAATGCACTGTCGAACACAACCTGAGCCTGTACCACCTGACCAACATCCAGAATGCTGACCAAACACTGAGCACATAAAACCCGCATTGGCCTTAGGTCATCATCTCTTCCCTACCTCAGTTTTCAGGCTTCAGAACTGAGACCTTATCTCCAATCACTTCCCAGGGGTGAGTGTGATGCAGAAATCAGAACTCCTCCTTACCCATGGCAAGAACCCTGTGGTTGGCACGTTGTCCAACGTTCAGTGTAGGAGAAACCAGCATTCACCCTGAGGCCCCGCCCATTCTTGAGTGCGACGAGGGCATACACATGCATTGTGACCCTCAGCATGAGTCCTGTCCTCTAGTAAGTCCTCTCAGTGGCTGGACCATTAGATGTCATAATGGGCTTGACATGCCCCTAGGCCCCAATTTTTAACCAAATTTCTGATGGTCCAGGCGCCCCTCCCCAGGGCTCTACTCTGGAATCCCTCATTTGGTGGGACACCTGAGGATAAAAAAGAAAAAAAACAAGAAAAAAAAAAACGGACTTCTTCCAGCCCACAGAATGACCCCAAACTCTTTGGACGGGGCCAAACCACCAGAGAGTAAGACTCGTCCATTTCCCATGAAGTCACCGAGAAATTCCACGACCATGAGTGACACGATATCCAGAGACAAAAACTTGAGCAGGAGCCTCACACTCGCCCTTCTTTCAAATCCCGAAGTGTTCTCCTCAGGTCTGTAGATCAGTCCTGCCATACCTATGACCCGAAACATAAGCCGAGTTTGTGTTTTCAGACAACTGTCCAAACAGCCCTGGCCTACACACCCTACAGGCTCAGGCCCCTGGAGCCAAACCTGAGGACTGTACTTGCCCTCTCCAAGGGAATTGTGTGTGCCCATTCCAATGGCCACAACCCTTCTAATAGGATAAACCTCCAAAGTCCCTGATCCATCTCAATAGTGGTGGCTTCCCAGGAACAACAGGGGCAATCTGAGCCCAACTGAGCACCTACCTGCACTCAGACCTATAGACAGATGTCCCCAGAGGTAAAAAGGAAAGAACAGGCCCCTAGGCACTAATCAGATCCATTGCTTTGGTTTCCAGGCATCTCTCCTCAGAGGCCTGGATTTCAAAAGCAGCATCTAGCTGTTTCTTGACTCACCCATCAGAAAACATCTCATCTACACATGGGAAACTTGCACGTTGGAGCTGTGTCAAAGCCTCTGTTTAGGAGAACCCTTTAGGGCCCCAGTGCCACCGCTTCATTCCAAGGTCTCCATAGACACAAAAGCACGTTAGGACCCATCCCCAGGGGTGTCCATTTCAACACAGCGTCCTCGGTTGCTCCCCACAGATCCAGGAGATCTAACCTGTCTTGTTGCTAGGAGACAATTGGAATGCGAGGTGGGCTACCCAGCCATCCATCCTTAGAACCCTGCTCAGGATCATTGGCCTGGAGCCAAAAACAGGTCTCAATTGTCCTGCAGAAGACTCTCTGCAGTTTGGAGCTTCTCACAACTCCCATCGTGGGAAAACCCCCATGGCCTCGTGATGCCCCCGCCCATTCATGAAGGGGCCATCAGGGACAGAAACTCCAACCTGAGCGATCGTCTGATCCTTGCCCTGACTTCAGATGCACGAGATCTCGATTCAGGTCTGTAGATTGTGCTTGCCATGGCCTCACCCAGAAACCTAAGCCTAGCTTGTGTTCTCAGACTTTTGTCGTCAGACTACTGGCCCACAAGCCCTCCAGTTTGGCAATCCAGAACTACAATGCAGCACTCTGCCGGCCCTCCAGAAGAAAAACATTGTCCTCTGGTGCTACCCAGTAATCCCAAATGAGGATCAACCTGCACCGACCTTGGCTGTACCCCAAATACATAGGCTGACCAGGGCACTAATGCCCTTTCTGACACAGCCTGAGCCTGGACCCCCTGGCCCCTCCCAGACAGCTGGCCGCACACTGAGCACATCGAGCTGCCATGGCCTTAGGTCGTCATCTCTTCCCAACATCAGTTTTCAGGTTTCAGATCCTAGACCTTATCTCCAATCACTGCCCAGGGTTGAAGGTGATGCAGAAATCAGAACTCCTTCCCCATGGCAAGAAACCTTGTGGTTGGCATGTTGTCCAACGTTCAGTGTAGTTGAAACCAGTGTGGCCCATGAGGCCCCGCCCATGCTCGCGGGCCACATTGTTCACAAACACACATTGTGACGCTCAGGCTGAGCCCAGTCCTCAAGTAAGGCCACTCAGTGGCTGGATGAAGAGATATCATATTGGGCTTGCCATGCCCCTAGGCCCCAATTTTTAACGATAGTTCGGGTTGTCCCTTCAGTCTTCCCCACGGCTTGGCTTTGGAATTCCTCTTTTGGTGGGACACCTGATGTAACAAAACTGAAATGAGTCCTCCCATCCCACAGATTGACGAAAAGCAATTGGGAATCGGGCCAAATCCTCAGAGAGGAAGATTCGTCTATGGCCCATGAGGCGTCCCCGACATTCCACGGCCATCGCTGATACAAAATCCAGACACAAAAGCCTGAGCAAGAGCCTCAGACTCGCACTTTATTCATATCCTGAAGAGTTCTTCTCATGGTTTGTAGATCGGGCCTGCCATACCTACGTCCCCAAACCTAAGCTGAGTTTGTGTTTTCAGACTTCTGTCCTCAAAGTCTTGGGCCACACACCCTCCAGGCTGGGCCCCTGGAGCCACACATTAGGACTGTCCCTACCAATCCATGGGAATTCTGCCCATTCCATGGTCCAAAATCGTACAAATTAGGAGAAATCTCCAAAGTCCCTGAGGCCATCCCAATAGTGTAGGTCGCCCGGAACAAACAAGGGCTGTCTGACACCAGCTGATAATCGACCTCCACTCATACCATAGATGGATGTCCCCAGAGAAGAAGATTGAACCAGACAGGACCCTAGGCCATAATAGGATCCATTGCTTTGGGTTACAGGCATGTGTCCTCAAAAGCCTGATTCCAATACGAGCATCGGGGTTTTCCTGAGGCACCCATCAAAACTCATCTCGTCTCCACAAGGAAACCTGTGCATGGGAGCCATGTCCAAAGCTTAGGAGAGTACTTCAGGGTCCCGGTGTCACCGCCCCATTCCAAGGCCCTCATGGACACAAAAACACATTAGGACCAATCCTCAGGAAAGTCCATGTCAACTCAGCCACCCCGGTTGCACCCGCAGAGCCATCAGATCTAAACTGTCTTGTTGCTAGGGGACAATTGGAATGCAGGGCGGGCTTCCCAGGCATCCATCCGCGAACGGTGCTCTGGAGTCATTCCATATGGGATGTCCTGGAGCTGTCCAACAGGTCTCAATTGTCCCACAGAAGGAATCCATGAAGGGGGCATCCCACAACTCCCAACGTGGGAAAACCTCAATGGCCTCGAGATTCCGCTCCCTTCATGAAGCGGCCGTCATGCTCAGAAACTCCAACCTGAGCCAACGTCTGATCCTCGCCCTGACTTCAGATGCATGAGATATTGGTTCAGATCTGCAGGGGGTACTTGCCGTGCCCTCGCCCTGAAACCCAAGTCTAGCTTGTCTTCTCAGACTTCCGTCCTCACACTCCTGGCCCCGAAAACCTCAAGTTTGGCAATTCCGGACCCACAATGCAGCACTCTGCCTGCCCTCTAGAAAAAAAATGATTGCCTCATGAGCTGCCCAGGCACCTTAAATGAGGGTAAACCTACACAGCACTCGACTTTACCCAAATTATAAATTCTAACCTGAGCACTAATGCACTGTCGAACACAACCTGAGCCTGGACCTCCTGACCAACATCCAGATTGCTGACCAAACACTGAGCACATAAAACCCGCATTGGCCTTAGGTCATCATCTCTTCCCTACCTCAGCTTTCAGGCTTCAGAACCGAGACCTTATCTCCAATCACTTCCCAGGGGTGAGTGTGATGCAGAAATCAGAACTCCTCCTTACCCATGGCAAGAACCCTGTGGTTGGCACGTTGTCCAACGTTCAGTGTAGGAGAAACCAGCATTCACCCTGAGGCCCTGCCCATTCTTGAGTGCGACGAGGGCATACACATGCATTGTGACCCTCAGCATGAGTCCTGTCCTCTAGTAAGTCCTCTCAGTGGCTGGACCATTAGATGTCATAATGGGCTTGACATGCCCCTAGGCCCCAATTTTTAACCAAATTTCTGATGGTCCAGTCGCCCCTCCCCAGGGCTCTACTCTGGAATCCCTCATTTGGTGGGACACCTGAGGATAAAAAAGAAAAAAACAAGAATAAAAAAAAAAAACGGACTTCTTCCAGCCCACAGAATGACCCCAAACTCTTTGGACGGGGCCAAACCACCAGAGAGTAAGACTCGTCCATTTCCCATGAAGTCACCCAGAAATTCCACGACCATGAGTGACACGATATCCAGAGACAAAAACTTGAGCAGGAGCCTCACACTCGCCCTTCTTTCAAATCCCGAAGTGTTCTCCTCAGGTTTGTAGATCAGTCCTGCCATACCTATGACCCGAAACATAAGCCGAGTTTGTGTTTTCAGACAACTGTCCAAACAGTTCTAGCCTACACAACCTACAGGCTCAGGCCCCTGGAGCCAAACCTGAGGACTGTACTTGCCCTCTCCAAGGGAATTGTGTGTGCCCATTCCAATGTCCACTACCCTTCTAATAGGATAAACCTCCAAAGTCCCTGATCCATCTCAATAGTGGTGGCTTCCCAGGAACAACAGGGGCAATCTGAGCCCAACTGAGCACCTACCTGCACTCAGACCCATAGACAGATGTCCCCAGAGGTAAAAAGGAAAGAACAGGCCCCTAGGCACTAATCAGATCCATTGCTTTGGTTTCCAGGCATCTCTCCTCAGAGGCCTGGATTTCAAAAGCAGCATCTAGCTGTTTCTTGACTCACCCATCAGAAAACATCTCATCTACACATGGGAAACTTGCACGTTGGAGCTGTGTCAAAGCCTCTGTTTAGGAGAACCCTTTAGGGCCCCAGTGCCACGGCTTCATTCCAAGGTCTCCATAGACACAAAAGCACGTTAGGACCCATCGCCAGGGGTGTCCATTTCAACTCAGCGTCCTCGGTTGCTCCCCACAGATCCAGGAGATCTAACCTGTCTTGTTGCTAGGAGACAATTGGAATGCGAGGTGGGCTACCCCGCCATCCATCCTTAGAACCCTGCTCAGAATCATTGGCCTTGAGCCAAACAACAGGTCTCAATTGTCCTGCAGAAGACTCTCTGCAGTTTGGAGCTTCTCACAACTCCCATCGTGGGAAAACCCCCTTGGCCTCGTGATTCCCCGCCCCATTCATGAAGGGGCCATCAGGGACAGAAACTCCAACCTGAGCGATCGCCTGATCCTCACCCTGACTTCAGATGCACGCGATCTCGATTCAGGTCTGTAGATTGTGCGTGCCATGGCCTCACCCAGAAACCTAACCTAGCTTGTGTTCTCAGACTTTTGTCGTCAGACTACTGGCCCACAAGCCCTCCAGTTTGGCAATCCAGAACTACAATGCAGCACTCTGCCGGCCCTCCAGAAGAAAAACATTGTCCTCTGGTGCTACCCAGTAATCCCAAATGAGGATCAACCTGCACCGACCTTGGCTGTACCCCAAATACATAGGCTGACCAGGGCACTAATGCCCTTTCTGACACAGCCTGAGCCTGGACCCCCTGGCCCCTCCCAGACAGCTGGCCGCACACTGAGCACATCGAGCCGCCATGGCCTTAGGTCGTCATTTCTTCCCAACATCAGTTTTCAGGTTTCAGAACCTAGACCTTATCTCCAATCACTGCCCAGGGTTGAAGGTGATGCAGAAATCAGAACTCCTTCCCCATGGCAAGAAACCTTGTGGTTGGCATGTTGTCCAACGTTCAGTGTAGTTGAAACCAGTGTGGCCCATGAGGCCCCCCCCATGCTCGCGGGCCACATGGGTCACAAACACACATTGTGACGCTCAGGCTGAGCCCAGTCCTCAAGTAAGGCCACTCAGTGGCTGGATGAAGAGATAGCATATTGGGCTTGCCATGCCCCTAGGCCACAATTTTTAACCATAGTTCCGGTTGTCCCTTCAGTCTTCCCCACGGCTTGGCTTTGGAATTCCTCTTTTGGTGGGACACCTGATGTAACAAAACTGAAATGAGTCCTCCCATCCCACAGATTGACGAAAAGCAATTGGGAATCGGGCCAAATCCTCAGAGAGGAAGATTCGTCCATGGCCCATGAGGCCTCCCCGACATTCCACGGCCATCGCTGATACAAAATCCAGAGACAAAAGTCTGAGCAAGCGCCTCAGACTCACACTTTCTTCATATCCTGAAAAATTCTTCACATGGTTTGTAGATCGGGCCTGCCATACCTACGTTCCCAAACCTAAGCTGAGTTTGTGTCTTCAGACTTCTGTCCTCAAATTCTTTGGCCACACACCCTCCAGGCTGGGCCCCTGGAGCCACACATTAGGACTGTGCCTAACAATCCATGGGAATTTTGCCCATTCCATGGTCCAAAATCGTACAAATTAGGAGAAACCTCCAAAGTCCCTGAGGCCATCCCAATAGTGTAGGTCGCCCGGAACAAAAAAGGGCTGTCTGACACCAGCTGATAATCGACCTCCACTCATACCATAGATGGATGTCCCCAGAGAAGAAGATTGAACCAGACAGGACCCTAGGCCATAATAGGATCCATTGCTTTGGGTCACAGGCATGTGTCCTCAAAATTCTGATTCCAATACGAGCTTAGGTGTTTTCCTGAGGCACCCATCAGAACTCATCTCGTCTCCACAAAGAAACCAGTGCATGGGAGCCATATCCAAAGCTTAGGAGAGTACTTCAGGGTCCCGGTGCATCCGCCCCATTCCAAGGCCCTCATGGACACAAAAACACATTAGGACCCATCCTCAGGAAAGTCCATGTCAACTCAGCCAACGCGGTTGCTCCCGCAGAGCCATGAGATCTAAACTCTCTTGTTGCTAGCAGACAATTGGAATGGAGGCGGGCTTCCCAGGCATCCATCCGCGAATGGTGCTCTGGAGTCATTCCATATGGGATGTCCTGGAGCTGTCCAACAGGTCTCAATTGTCCCGCAGAAGGAATCCTTGAAGGGGCATCCCACAACTCCCAACGTGGGAAAACCTCAATGGCCTCGAGATTCCGCTCCCTTCATGAAGTGGCCGTCATGCTCAGAAACTCCAACCTGAGCCAACGTCTCATCCTCGCCCTGACTTCAGATGCATGAGATATTGGTTCAGATCTGCAGGGGGTACCTGCCGTGCCCTCGCCCTGAAACCCAAGTCTAGCTTGTCTTCTCAGATCTGTCCTCACACTCCTGGCCCCGAAGCCCTCAAGTTTGGCAATTCCGGACCCACAGTGCAGCACTCTGCCTGCACTCTTGAAAAAGAATGATTGCCTCATGAGCTGCCCAGGCACCTTAAATGAGGGTAAACCTACAAAGCACTAGACTTTACCCAAATTATATAGTCTAACCTGGGCACTAATGCACTGTCGAACACAACCTGAGCCCGGACCTCCTGACCAACACCCAGAAAGCTGACCGCACACTGAGCATATAAAACCCGCCATGGCCTTAGGTCATCATCTCTTCCCTACCTCAGTTTCAGGCTTCAGAACCGAGACCTTATCTCCAATCACTGCCCAGGGGTGAGTGTGATGAAGAAATCAGAACTACTCCTTACCCATGGCAAGAACCCTGTGGTTGGCACGTTGTTCAACGTTCAGTGTAGGAGAAACCAGCATTCACCCTGAGGCCCTGCCCATTCTTGAGTGCGACGTGGGCATACACACGCATTGTGACCCTCAGCATGAGTCCTGTCCTCTAGTAAGTCCTCTCAGTTGCTGGACCATTAGATGTCATAATGGGTTTGACATGTCCCTAGGCCCTAATTTTTAACCAAATTTCTGATGGTGCAGTCGCCCCTCCCCAGGGCTCTACTCTGGAATCCCTCATTTGGTGGGACACCTGAGGATAAAAAGAAAAAAACAAGAATAAAAAAAAAAAAACGGACTTCTTCCAGCCCACAGAATGACCCCAAACTCTTTGGACGGGGCCAAACCACCAGAGAGTAAGACTCGTCCATTTCCCATGAAGTCACCCAGAAATTCCACGACCATGAGTGACACGATATCCAGAGACAAAAACTTGAGCAGGAGCCTCACACTCGCCCTTCTTTCAAATCCCGAAGAGTTCTCCTCATGGTCTGTGATCAGTCCTGCCATACCTATGACCCGAAACATAAGCCGAGTTTGTGTTTTCAGACAACTGTCCAAACAGCCCTGGCCTACACAACCTACAGGCTCAGGCCCCTGGAGCCAAATCTGAGGACTGTACTTGCCCTCTCCAAGGGAATTGTGTGTGCCCATTCCAATGGCCACAACCCTTCTAATAGGATAAACCTCCAAAGTCCCTGATCCATCTCAATAGTGGTGACTTCCCAGGAAAAACAGGGGCAATCTGAGCCCAACTGAGCACCTACCTGCACTCAGACCCATAGACAGATGTCCCCAGAGGTATGAAGGAATGAAGAGGCCCCTAGGCACTAATCAAATCCATTGCTTTGGTTTCCAGGCATCTCTCCTCAGAGGCCTGGATTTCAAAAGCAGCATATAGCTGTTTCTTGACTCACCCATCAGAAAACATCTCATCTACACATGGGAAACTTGCACGTTGGAGCTGTGTCAAAGCCTCTGTTTAGGAGAACCCTTTAGGGCCCCAATGCCACCGCTTCATTCCAGGTCTCCATAGACGCAAAAAGCACGTTAGGACCCATCCCCAGGGGTGTCCATTTCAACTCAGCGTCCTCGGTTGCTCCCCACTGATCCAGGATATCTAACCTGTCTTGTTGCTAGGAGACAATTGGAATGCGAGGTGGGCTACCCAGCCATCCATCCTTAGAACCCTGCTCAGAATCATTGGCCTGGAGCCAAACAACAGTTCTCAAATGTCCTGCAGAAAACTCTCTGCAGTTTGGAGCTTCTCACAACTCCCATCGTGGGAAAACCCCCATGGCCTCGTGATGCCCCCGCCCATTCATGAAGGGGCCATCAGGGACAGAAACTCCAACCTGAGCGATCGTCTGATCCTCGCCCTGAATTCAGATGCACGAGATCTCGATTCAGGTCTGTAGATTGTGCGTGCCATGGCCTCACCCAGAAATCTAAGCCTTTCTTGTGTTCTCAGACTTTTGTCGTCAGACTACTGGCCCACTAGCCCTCCAGTTTGGCAATCCAGAACTACAATGCAGCACTCTGCCGGCCCTCCAGAAGAAAAACATTGTCCTCTGGTGCTACCCAGTAATCCCAAATGAGGATCAACCTGTACCGACCTTGGCTGTACACCAAATACATAGGCTGACCAGGGCACTAATGCCCTTTCTGACACAGCCTGAGCCTGGAACCCCTGGCCCCTCCCAGACAGCTGGCCGCACACTGAGCACATCCAGCCGCCATGGCCTTAGGTCGTCATCTCTTCCCAACATCAGTTTTCAGGTTTCAGAACCTAGACCTTATCTCCAATCACTGCCCAGGGTTGAAGGTGATGCAGAAATCAGAACTCCTTCCCCATGGCAAGAAACCTTGTGGTTGGCATGTTGTCCAACGTTCAGTGTAGTTGAAACCAGTGTGGCCCATGAGGCCCCGCCCATGCTCGCGGGCCACATTGGTCACAAACACACATTGTGACGCTCAGGCTGAGCCCAGTCCTCAAGTAAGGCCACTCAGTGGCTGGATGAAGAGATATCATATTGGGCTTGCCATGCCCCTAGGCCCCAATTTTTAACGATAGTTCGGGTTGTCCCTTCAGTCTTCCCCACGGCTTGGCTTTGGAATTCCTCTTTTGGTGGGACACCTGAGGTAACAAAACTGAAATGAGTCCTCCCATCCCACAGATTGACGAAAAGCAATTGGGAATCGGGCCAAATCCTCAGAGAGGAAGATTCGTCTATGGTCCATAAGGCGTCCCCGACATTCCACGGCCATCGCTGATACAAAATCCAGAGACAAAAGCCTGAGCAAGAGCCTCAGACTCACACATTCTTCATATCCTGAAGAGTTCTTCTCATGGTTTGTAGATCGGGCCTGCCATACCTACGTCCCCAAACCTAAGCTGAGTTTGTGTTTTCAGACTTCTGTCCTCAAAATCTTGGGCCACACACCCTCCAGGCTGGGCCCCTGGAGCCACACATTAGGACTGTGCCTACCAATCCATGGGAATTCTGCCCATTCCATGGTCCAAAATCGTACAAATTAGGAGAAATCTCCAAAGTCCCTGAGGCCATCCCAATAGTGTAGGTCGCCCGGTACAAACATGGGCTGTCTGACACCAGCTGATAATCGACCTCCACTCATACCATAGATGGATGTCCCCAGAGAAGAAGATTGAACCAGGCAGGACCCTAGGCCATAATAGGATCCATTGCTTTGGGTTACAGGCATGTGTCCTCAAAAGCCTGATTCCAATACGAGCATAGGGGTTTTCTTGAGGCACCCATCAGAACTCATCTCGTCTCCACAAGGAAACCTGTGCATGGGAGCCATGTCCAAAGCTTAGGAGAGTACTTCAGGGTCCCGGTGCCACCGCCCCATTCCAAGGCCCTCATGGACACAAAAACACATTAGGACCGATCCTCAGGAAAGTCCATTTCAACTCAGCCTCCCCGGTTGCTCCCGCAGAGCCATCAGATCTAAACTGTCTTGTTGCTAGGAGACAATTGGAATGCGAGGCGGGCTTCCCAGGCATCCATCCGCGAACGGTGCTCTGGAGTCATTCCATATGGGATGTCCTGGAGCTGTCCAACAGGTCTCAATTGGCCCGCAGAAGGAATCCATGAAGGGGGCATCCCACAACTCCCAACGTGGGAAAACCTCAATGGCCTCGAGATTCCGCTCACTTCATGAAGCGGCCGTCATGCTCAGAAACTCCAACCTGAGCCAACGTCTGATCCTCGCTCTGACTTCAGATGCATGAGATATTGGTTCAGATCTGCAGGGGGTACTTGCCGTGCCCTCGCCCTGAAACCCAAGTCTAGCTTGTCTTCTCAGACTTCCGTCCTCACACTCCTGGCCCCGAAGCCCTCAAGTTTGGCAATTCCGGACCCACAATGCAGCACTCTGCCTGCCCTCTAGAAAAAAAATTATTGCCTCATGAGCTGCCCAGGCACCTTAAATGAGGGTAAACCTACACAGCACTTGACTTTACCCAAATTATATAGTCTAACCTGGGCACTAATGCACTGTCGAACACAACCTGAGCCCGGACCTCCTGACCAACACCCAGAATGCTGACTGCACACTGAGCACATAAAACCCGCCATGGCCTTAGGTCATCATCTCTTCCCTACCTCAGTTTTCAGGCTTCAGAACCGAGACCTTATCTCCAATCACTTCCCAGGGGTGAGTGTGATGCAGAAATCAGAACTCCTCCTTACCCATGGCAAGAACCCTGTGGTTGGCACGTTGTCCAACGTTCAGTGTAGGAGAAACCAGCATTCACCCTGAGGCCCCGCCCATTCTTGAGTACGACGAGGGCATACACACGCATTGTGACCCTCAGCATGAGTCCTGTCCTCTAGTAAGTCTTCTCAGTGGCTGGACCATTAGATGTCATAATGGGCTTGACATGTCCCTAGGCCCCAATTTTTAACCAAATTTCTGATGGTCCAGTCGCCCCTCCCCAGGGCTCTACTCTGGAATCCCTCATTTGGTGGGACACCTGAGGATGAAAAAGAAAAAAACAAGAATAAAAAAAAAACGGATTTCTTCCAGCCCACAGAATTACCCCAAACTCTTTGGACGGGGCCAAACCACCAGAGAGTAAGACTCGTCCATTTCCCATGAAGTCACCCAGAAATTCCACGACCATGAGTGACACGATATCCAGAGACAAAAACTTGAGCAGGAGCCTCACACTCGCCCTTCTTTCAAATCCCGAAGAGTTCTCCTCATGGTCTGTAGATCAGTCCTGCCATACCTATGACCCGAAACATAAGCCGAGTTTGTGTTTTCAGACAACTGTCCAAATAGCCCTGGCCAACACAACCTACAGGCTCAGGCCCCTGGAGCCAAACCTGAGGACTGTACTTGCCCTCTCCAAGGGAATTGTGTGTGCCCATTCCAATGGCCACTACCCTTCTAATAGTATAAACCTCCAAAGTCCCTGATCCATCTCAATAGTGGTGGCTTCCCAGGAACAACAGGGGCAATCTGAGCCCAACTGAGCACCTACCTGCACTCAGACCCATAGACAGATGTCCCCAGAGGTAAAAAGGAAAGAACAGGCCCCTAGGCACTAATTAGATCCATTGCTTTGGTTTCCAGGCATCTCTCCTCAGAGGCCTGGATTTCAAAAAAAGCATATAGCTGTTTCTTGACTCACCCATCAGAAAACATCTCATCTACACATGGGAAACTTGCACGTTGGAGCTGTGTCAAAGCCTCTGTTTAGGAGAACCCTTTAGGGCCCCAGTGCCACCGCTTCATTCCAAGGTCTCCATAGACACAAAAGCACGTTAGGACCCATCCCCAGGGGTGTCCATTTCAACTCAGCGTCCTCGGTTGCTCCCCACAGATCCATGATATCTAACCTGACTTGTTGCTAGGAGACAATTGGAATGCGAGGTGGGCTACCCAGCCATCCATCCTTAGAACCCTGCTCAGAATCATTGGCCTGGAGCCAAAAACAGGTCTCAATTGTCCTGCAGAAGACTCTCTGCAGTTTGGAGCTTCTCACAACTCCCATCGTGGGAAAACCCCCATTGCCTCGTGATGCCCCCGCCCATTCATGAAGGGGCCATCAGGGACAGAAACTCCAACCTGAGCGATCGTCTGATCCTTACCCTGACTTCAGATGCACGAGATCTCGATTCAGGTCTGTAGATTGTGCGTGCCATGGCCTCACCCAGAAACTTAAGCCTAGCTTGTGTTCTCAGACTTTTGTCGTCAGACTACTGGCCCACAAGCCCTCCAGTTTGGCAATCCAGAACTACAATGCAGCACTCTGCCGGCCCTCCAGAAGAAAAACATTGTCCTCTGGTGCTACCCAGTAATCCCAAATGAGGATCAACCTGCACCGACCTTGGCTGTACCCCAAATACATAGGCTAACCAGGGCACTGATGCCCTTTCTGACACAGCCTGAGCCTGGACCCCCTGGCCCCTCCCAGACAGCTGGCCGCACACTGAGCACATCGAGCCGCCATGGCCTTAGGTCGTCATCTCTTCCCAACATCAGTTTTCAGGTTTCAGAACCTAGACCTTATCTCCAATCACTGCCCAGGGTTGAAGGTGATGCAGAAATCAGAACTCCTTCCCCATGGCAAGAAACCTTGTGGTTGGCATGTTGTCCAACGTTCAGTGTAGTTGAAACCAGTGTGGCCCATGAGGCCCCGCTCATGCTCGCGGGCCACATTGGTCACAAACACACATTGTGACGCTCAGGCTGAGCCCAGTCCTCAAGTAAGGCCACTCAGTGGCTGGATGAAGAGATATCATATTGGGCTTGCCATGCCCCTAGGCCCCAATTTTTAACCATAGTTCGGGTTGTTCCTTCAGTCTTCCCCACGGCTAGGCTTTGGAATTCCTCTTTTGGTGGGACATCTGAGGTAACAAAACTGAAAGGAGTCCTCCCATCCCACAAATTGACGAAAAGCAATTGGGAATCGGGCCAAATCCTCAGAGAGGAAGATTCGTCCATTGCCCATGAGGCCTCCCCGACATTCCACGGCTATCGCTGATAAAAAAATCCAGAGACAACAGCCTGAGCAAGCACCTCAGACTCGCACTTTCTTCATATCCTGTAGAGTTCTTCTCATGGTTTGTAGATCGGGCCTGCCATACCTACGTCCCCAAACCTAAGCTGAGTTTGTGTTTTCAGACTTCTGTCCTCAAAGTCTTGGGCCACACACCCTCCAGGCTGGGCCCCTGGAGCCACACATTAGGACTGTCCCTACCAATCCATGGGAATTCTGCCCATTCCATGGTCCAAAATCGTACAAATTAGGAGAAATCTCCAAAGTCCCTGAGGCCATCCCAATAGTGTAGGTCGCCCGGAACAAACAAGGGCTGTCTGACACCAGCTGATAATCGACCTCCACTCATACCATAGATGGATGTCCCCAGAGAAGAAGATTGAACCAGACAGGACACTAGGCCATAATAGGATCCATTGCTTTGGGTTACAGGCATGTGTCCTCAAAAGCCTGATTCCAATACGAGCATCGGGGTTTTCCTGAGGCACCCATCAGAACTCATCTCGTCTCCACAAGGAAACCTGTGCATGGGAGCAATGTCAAACGCTTAGGAGAGTACTTCAGGGTCCCGGTGCCACCGCCCCATTCCAAGGCCCTCATGGACACAAAAACACATTAGGACCCATCCTCAGGAAAGTCCATTTCACGTCAGCCAACCCGGTTGCTCCCGCAGAGCCATCAGATCTAAACTGTCTTGTTGCTAGGAGACAATTGGAATGCGAGGCGGGCTTCCCAGGCATCCATCCGCGAACGGTGCTCTGGAGTCATTCCATATGGGATGTCCTGGAGCTGTCCAACAGGTCTCAATTGGCCCGCAGAAGGAATCCATGAAGGGGGCATCCCACAACTCCCAACGTGGGAAAACCTCAATGGCCTCGAGATTCCGCTCACTTCATGAAGCGGCCGTCATGCTCAGAAACTCCAACCTGAGCCAACGTCTGATCCTCGCTCTGACTTCAGATGCATGAGATATTGGTTCAGATCTGCAGGGGGTACTTGCCGTGCCCTCGCCCTGAAACCCAAGTCTAGCTTGTCTTCTCAGACTTCCGTCCTCACACTCCTGGCCCCGAAGCCCTCAAGTTTGGCAATTCCGGACCCACAATGCAGCACTCTGCCTGCCCTCTAGAAAAAAAATTATTGCCTCATGAGCTGCCCAGGCACCTTAAATGAGGGTAAACCTACACAGCACTTGACTTTACCCAAATTATATAGTCTAACCTGGGCACTAATGCACTGTCGAACACAACCTGAGCCCGGACCTCCTGACCAACACCCAGAATGCTGACTGCACACTGAGCACATAAAACCCGCCATGGCCTTAGGTCATCATCTCTTCCCTACCTCAGTTTTCAGGCTTCAGAACCGAGACCTTATCTCCAATCACTTCCCAGGGGTGAGTGTGATGCAGAAATCAGAACTCCTCCTTACCCATGGCAAGAACCCTGTGGTTGGCACGTTGTCCAACGTTCAGTGTAGGAGAAACCAGCATTCACCCTGAGGCCCCGCCCATTCTTGAGTACGACGAGGGCATACACACGCATTGTGACCCTCAGCATGAGTCCTGTCCTCTAGTAAGTCTTCTCAGTGGCTGGACCATTAGATGTCATAATGGGCTTGACATGTCCCTAGGCCCCAATTTTTAACCAAATTTCTGATGGTCCAGTCGCCCCTCCCCAGGGCTCTACTCTGGAATCCCTCATTTGGTGGGACACCTGAGGATGAAAAAGAAAAAAACAAGAATAAAAAAAAAACGGATTTCTTCCAGCCCACAGAATTACCCCAAACTCTTTGGACGGGGCCAAACCACCAGAGAGTAAGACTCGTCCATTTCCCATGAAGTCACCCAGAAATTCCACGACCATGAGTGACACGATATCCAGAGACAAAAACTTGAGCAGGAGCCTCACACTCGCCCTTCTTTCAAATCCCGAAGAGTTCTCCTCATGGTCTGTAGATCAGTCCTGCCATACCTATGACCCGAAACATAAGCCGAGTTTGTGTTTTCAGACAACTGTCCAAATAGCCCTGGCCAACACAACCTACAGGCTCAGGCCCCTGGAGCCAAACCTGAGGACTGTACTTGCCCTCTCCAAGGGAATTGTGTGTGCCCATTCCAATGGCCACTACCCTTCTAATAGGATAAACCTCCAAAGTCCCTGATCCATCTCAATAGTGGTGGCTTCCCAGGAACAACAGGGGCAATCTGAGCCCAACTGAGCACCTACCTGCACTCAGACCCATAGACAGATGTCCCCAGAGGTAAAAAGGAAAGAACAGGCCCCTAGGCACTAATTAGATCCATTGCTTTGGTTTCCAGGCATCTCTCCTCAGAGGCCTGGATTTCAAAAAAAGCATATAGCTGTTTCTTGACTCACCCATCAGAAAACATCTCATCTACACATGGGAAACTTGCACGTTGGAGCTGTGTCAAAGCCTCTGTTTAGGAGAACCCTTTAGGGCCCCAGTGCCACCGCTTCATTCCAAGGTCTCCATAGACACAAAAGCACGTTAGGACCCATCCCCAGGGGTGTCCATTTCAACTCAGCGTCCTCGGTTGCTCCCCACAGATCCATGATATCTAACCTGACTTGTTGCTAGGAGACAATTGGAATGCGAGGTGGGCTACCCAGCCATCCATCCTTAGAACCCTGCTCAGAATCATTGGCCTGGAGCCAAAAACAGGTCTCAATTGTCCTGCAGAAGACTCTCTGCAGTTTGGAGCTTCTCACAACTCCCATCGTGGGAAAACCCCCATTGCCTCGTGATGCCCCCGCCCATTCATGAAGGGGCCATCAGGGACAGAAACTCCAACCTGAGCGATCGTCTGATCCTTACCCTGACTTCAGATGCACGAGATCTCGATTCAGGTCTGTAGATTGTGCGTGCCATGGCCTCACCCAGAAACTTAAGCCTAGCTTGTGTTCTCAGACTTTTGTCGTCAGACTACTGGCCCACAAGCCCTCCAGTTTGGCAATCCAGAACTACAATGCAGCACTCTGCCGGCCCTCCAGAAGAAAAACATTGTCCTCTGGTGCTACCCAGTAATCCCAAATGAGGATCAACCTGCACCGACCTTGGCTGTACCCCAAATACATAGGCTAACCAGGGCACTGATGCCCTTTCTGACACAGCCTGAGCCTGGACCCCCTGGCCCCTCCCAGACAGCTGGCCGCACACTGAGCACATCGAGCCGCCATGGCCTTAGGTCGTCATCTCTTCCCAACATCAGTTTTCAGGTTTCAGAACCTAGACCTTATCTCCAATCACTGCCCAGGGTTGAAGGTGATGCAGAAATCAGAACTCCTTCCCCATGGCAAGAAACCTTGTGGTTGGCATGTTGTCCAACGTTCAGTGTAGTTGAAACCAGTGTGGCCCATGAGGCCCCGCTCATGCTCGCGGGCCACATTGGTCACAAACACACATTGTGACGCTCAGGCTGAGCCCAGTCCTCAAGTAAGGCCACTCAGTGGCTGGATGAAGAGATATCATATTGGGCTTGCCATGCCCCTAGGCCCCAATTTTTAACCATAGTTCGGGTTGTTCCTTCAGTCTTCCCCACGGCTAGGCTTTGGAATTCCTCTTTTGGTGGGACATCTGAGGTAACAAAACTGAAAGGAGTCCTCCCATCCCACAAATTGACGAAAAGCAATTGGGAATCGGGCCAAATCCTCAGAGAGGAAGATTCGTCCATTGCCCATGAGGCCTCCCCGACATTCCACGGCTATCGCTGATACAAAATCCAGAGACAACAGCCTGAGCAAGCACCTCAGACTCGCACTTTCTTCATATCCTGTAGAGTTCTTCTCATGGTTTGTAGATCGGGCCTGCCATACCTACGTCCCCAAACCTAAGCTGAGTTTGTGTTTTCAGACTTCTGTCCTCAAAGTCTTGGGCCACACACCCTCCAGGCTGGGCCCCTGGAACCACACATTAGGACTGTGCCTACCAATCCATGGGAATTCTGCCCATTCCATGGTCCAAAATCGTACAAATTAGGAGAAATCTCCAAAGTCCCTGAGGCCATCCCAATTGTGTAGGTCGCCCGGAACAAACAAGGGCTGTCTGACACCAGCTGATAATCGACCTCCACTCATACCATAGATGGATGTCCCCAGAGAAGAAGATTGAACCAGACAGGACCCTAGGCCATAATAGGATCCATTGCTTTGGGTTACAGGCATGTGTCCTCAAAAGCCTGATTCCAATACGAGCAAGGGGTTTTCCTGAGGCACCCATCAGAACTCATCTCGTCTCCACAAGGAAACCTGTGCATGGGAGCCATGTCCAAAGCTTAGGAGAGTACTTCAGGGTCCCGGTGCCACCGCCCCATTCCAAGGCCCTCATGGACACAAAAACACATTAGGACCCATCCTCAGGAAAGTCCATTTCAACTCAGCCACCCCGGTTGCTCCCGCAGAGCCATCAGATCTAAACTGTCTTGTTGCTAGGAGACAATTGGAATGCGAGGCGGGCTTCCCAGGCATCCATCCGTGAACGGTGCTCTGGAGTCATTCCATATGGGATGTCCTGGAGCTGTCCAACAGGTCTCAATTGTCCCGCAGAAGGAATCCATGAAGGGGGCATCCCACAACTCCCAACGTGGGAAAACCTCAATGGCCTCGAGATTCCGCTACCTTCATGAAGCGGCAGTCATGCTCAGAAACTCCAACCTGAGCCAACGTCTGATCCTCGCCCTGACTTCAGATGCATGAGATATTGGTTCAGATCTGCAGGGGGTACCTGCCGTGCCCTCGCCCTGAAACCAAAGTCTAGCTTGTCATCTCAGACTTCCGTCCTCACACTCCTGGCCCCGAAGCCCTCAAGTTTGGCAATTCCGGACCCACAATGCAGCACTCTGCCTGCCCTCTAGAAAAAAAATTATTGCCTCATGAGCTGCCCAGGCACCTTAAATGAGGGTAAACCTACACAGCACTCGACTTTACCCAAATTATAAATTCTAACCTGGGCACTAATGCACTGTCGAACACAACCTGAGCCTGTACCACCTGACCAACATCCAGAATGCTGACCAAACACTGAGCACATAAAACCCGCATTGGCCTTAGGTCATCATCTCTTCCCTACCTCAGTTTTCAGGCTTCAGAACTGAGACCTTATCTCCAATCACTTCCCAGGGGTGAGTGTGATGCAGAAATCAGAACTCCTCCTTACCCATGGCAAGAACCCTGTGGTTGGCACGTTGTCCAACGTTCAGTGTAGGAGAAACCAGCATTCACCCTGAGGCCCCGCCCATTCTTGAGTGCGACGAGGGCATACACATGCATTGTGACCCTCAGCATGAGTCCTGTCCTCTAGTAAGTCCTCTCAGTGGCTGGACCATTAGATGTCATAATGGGCTTGACATGCCCCTAGGCCCCAATTTTTAACCAAATTTCTGATGGTCCAGGCGCCCCTCCCCAGGGCTCTACTCTGGAATCCCTCATTTGGTGGGACACCTGAGGATAAAAAAGAAAAAAAACAAGAAAAAAAAAAACGGACTTCTTCCAGCCCACAGAATGACCCCAAACTCTTTGGACGGGGCCAAACCACCAGAGAGTAAGACTCGTCCATTTCCCATGAAGTCACCAAGAAATTCCACGACCATGAGTGACACGATATCCAGAGACAAAAACTTGAGCAGGAGCCTCACACTCGCCCTTCTTTCAAATCCCGAAGTGTTCTCCTCAGGTCTGTAGATCAGTCCTGCCATACCTATGACCCGAAACATAAGCCGAGTTTGTGTTTTCAGACAACTGTCCAAACAGCCCTGGCCTACACACCCTACAGGCTCAGGCCCCTGGAGCCAAACCTGAGGACTGTACTTGCCCTCTCCAAGGGAATTGTGTGTGCCCATTCCAATGGCCACAACCCTTCTAATAGGATAAACCTCCAAAGTCCCTGATCCATCTCAATAGTGGTGGCTTCCCAGGAACAACAGGGGCAATCTGAGCCCAACTGAGCACCTACCTGCACTCAGACCTATAGACAGATGTCCCCAGAGGTAAAAAGGAAAGAACAGGCCCCTAGGCACTAATCAGATCCATTGCTTTGGTTTCCAGGCATCTCTCCTCAGAGGCCTGGATTTCAAAAGCAGCATATAGCTGTTTCTTGACTCACCCATCAGAAAACATCTCATCTACACATGGGAAACTTGCACGTTGGAGCTGTGTCAAAGCCTCTGTTTAGGAGAACCCTTTAGGGCCCCAGTGCCACCGCTTCATTCCAAGGTCTCCATAGACACAAAAGCACGTTAGGACCCATCCCCAGGGGTGTCCATTTCAACACAGCGTCCTCGGTTGCTCCCCACAGATCCAGGAGATCTAACCTGTCTTGTTGCTAGGAGACAATTGGAATGCGAGGTGGGCTACCCAGCCATCCATCCTTAGAACCCTGCTCAGGATCATTGGCCTGGAGCCAAAAACAGGTCTCAATTGTCCTGCAGAAGACTCTCTGCAGTTTGGAGCTTCTCACAACTCCCATCGTGGGAAAACCCCCATGGCCTCGTGATGCCCCCGCCCATTCATGAAGGGGCCATCAGGGACAGAAACTCCAACCTGAGCGATCGTCTGATCCTTGCCCTGACTTCAGATGCACGAGATCTCGATTCAGGTCTGTAGATTGTGCTTGCCATGGCCTCACCCAGAAACCTAAGCCTAGCTTGTGTTCTCAGACTTTTGTCGTCAGACTACTGGCCCACAAGCCCTCCAGTTTGGCAATCCAGAACTACAATGCAGCACTCTGCCGGCCCTCCAGAAGAAAAACATTGTCCTCTGGTGCTACCCAGTAATCCCAAATGAGGATCAACCTGCACCGACCTTGGCTGTACCCCAAATACATAGGCTGACCAGGGCACTAATGCCCTTTCTGACACAGCCTGAGCCTGGACCCCCTGGCCCCTCCCAGACAGCTGGCCGCACACTGAGCACATCGAGCTGCCATGGCCTTAGGTCGTCATCTCTTCCCAACATCAGTTTTCAGGTTTCAGATCCTAGACCTTATCTCCAATCACTGCCCAGGGTTGAAGGTGATGCAGAAATCAGAACTCCTTCCCCATGGCAAGAAACCTTGTGGTTGGCATGTTGTCCAACGTTCAGTGTAGTTGAAACCAGTGTGGCCCATGAGGCCCCGCCCATGCTCGCGGGCCACATTGTTCACAAACACACATTGTGACGCTCAGGCTGAGCCCAGTCCTCAAGTAAGGCCACTCAGTGGCTGGATGAAGAGATATCATATTGGGCTTGCCATGCCCCTAGGCCCCAATTTTTAACGATAGTTCGGGTTGTCCCTTCAGTCTTCCCCACGGCTTGGCTTTGGAATTCCTCTTTTGGTGGGACACCTGATGTAACAAAACTGAAATGAGTCCTCCCATCCCACAGATTGACGAAAAGCAATTGGGAATCGGGCCAAATCCTCAGAGAGGAAGATTCGTCTATGGCCCATGAGGCGTCCCCGACATTCCACGGCCATCGCTGATACAAAATCCAGAGACAAAAGCCTGAGCAAGAGCCTCAGACTCGCACTTTATTCATATCCTGAAGAGTTCTTCTCATGGTTTGTAGATCGGGCCTGCCATACCTACGTCCCCAAACCTAAGCTGAGTTTGTGTTTTCAGACTTCTGTCCTCAAAGTCTTGGGCCACACACCCTCCAGGCTGGGCCCCTGGAGCCACACATTAGGACTGTCCCTACCAATCCATGGGAATTCTGCCCATTCCATGGTCCAAAATCGTACAAATTAGGAGAAATCTCCAAAGTCCCTGAGGCCATCCCAATAGTGTAGGTCGCCCGGAACAAACAAGGGCTGTCTGACACCAGCTGATAATCGACCTCCACTCATACCATAGATGGATGTCCCCAGAGAAGAAGATTGAACCAGACAGGACCCTAGGCCATAATAGGATCCATTGCTTTGGGTTACAGGCATGTGTCCTCAAAAGCCTGATTCCAATACGAGCATCGGGGTTTTCCTGAGGCACCCATCAAAACTCATCTCGTCTCCACAAGGAAACCTGTGCATGGGAGCCATGTCCAAAGCTTAGGAGAGTACTTCAGGGTCCCGGTGTCACCGCCCCATTCCAAGGCCCTCATGGACACAAAAACACATTAGGACCAATCCTCAGGAAAGTCCATGTCAACTCAGCCACCCCGGTTGCACCCGCAGAGCCATCAGATCTAAACTGTCTTGTTGCTAGGGGACAATTGGAATGCAGGGCGGGCTTCCCAGGCATCCATCCGCGAACGGTGCTCTGGAGTCATTCCATATGGGATGTCCTGGAGCTGTCCAACAGGTCTCAATTGTCCCACAGAAGGAATCCATGAAGGGGGCATCCCACAACTCCCAACGTGGGAAAACCTCAATGGCCTCGAGATTCCGCTCCCTTCATGAAGCGGCCGTCATGCTCAGAAACTCCAACCTGAGCCAACGTCTGATCCTCGCCCTGACTTCAGATGCATGAGATATTGGTTCAGATCTGCAGGGGGTACTTGCCGTGCCCTCGCCCTGAAACCCAAGTCTAGCTTGTCTTCTCAGACTTCCGTCCTCACACTCCTGGCCCCGAAAACCTCAAGTTTGGCAATTCCGGACCCACAATGCAGCACTCTGCCTGCCCTCTAGAAAAAAAATGATTGCCTCATGAGCTGCCCAGGCACCTTAAATGAGGGTAAACCTACACAGCACTCGACTTTACCCAAATTATAAATTCTAACCTGAGCACTAATGCACTGTCGAACACAACCTGAGCCTGGACCTCCTGACCAACATCCAGATTGCTGACCAAACACTGAGCACATAAAACCCGCATTGGCCTTAGGTCATCATCTCTTCCCTACCTCAGCTTTCAGGCTTCAGAACCGAGACCTTATCTCCAATCACTTCCCAGGGGTGAGTGTGATGCAGAAATCAGAACTCCTCCTTACCCATGGCAAGAACCCTGTGGTTGGCACGTTGTCCAACGTTCAGTGTAGGAGAAACCAGCATTCACCCTGAGGCCCTGCCCATTCTTGAGTGCGACGAGGGCATACACATGCATTGTGACCCTCAGCATGAGTCCTGTCCTCTAGTAAGTCCTCTCAGTGGCTGGACCATTAGATGTCATAATGGGCTTGACATGCCCCTAGGCCCCAATTTTTAACCAAATTTCTGATGGTCCAGTCGCCCCTCCCCAGGGCTCTACTCTGGAATCCCTCATTTGGTGGGACACCTGAGGATAAAAAAGAAAAAAACAAGAATAAAAAAAAAAACGGACTTCTTCCAGCCCACAGAATGACCCCAAACTCTTTGGACGGGGCCAAACCACCAGAGAGTAAGACTCGTCCATTTCCCATGAAGTCACCCAGAAATTCCACGACCATGAGTGACACGATATCCAGAGACAAAAACTTGAGCAGGAGCCTCACACTCGCCCTTCTTTCAAATCCCGAAGTGTTCTCCTCAGGTTTGTAGATCAGTCCTGCCATACCTATGACCCGAAACATAAGCCGAGTTTGTGTTTTCAGACAACTGTCCAAACAGTTCTAGCCTACACAACCTACAGGCTCAGGCCCCTGGAGCCAAACCTGAGGACTGTACTTGCCCTCTCCAAGGGAATTGTGTGTGCCCATTCCAATGGCCACTACCCTTCTAATAGGATAAACCTCCAAAGTCCCTGATCCATCTCAATAGTGGTGGCTTCCCAGGAACAACAGGGGCAATCTGAGCCCAACTGAGCACCTACCTGCACTCAGACCCATAGACAGATGTCCCCAGAGGTAAAAAGGAAAGAACAGGCCCCTAGGCACTAATCAGATCCATTGCTTTGGTTTCCAGGCATCTCTCCTCAGAGGCCTGGATTTCAAAAGCAGCATCTAGCTGTTTCTTGACTCACCCATCAGAAAACATCTCATCTACACATGGGAAACTTGCACGTTGGAGCTGTGTCAAAGCCTCTGTTTAGGAGAACCCTTTAGGGCCCCAGTGCCACGGCTTCATTCCAAGGTCTCCATAGACACAAAAGCACGTTAGGACCCATCGCCAGGGGTGTCCATTTCAACTCAGCGTCCTCGGTTGCTCCCCACAGATCCAGGAGATCTAACCTGTCTTGTTGCTAGGAGACAATTGGAATGCGAGGTGGGCTACCCCGCCATCCATCCTTAGAACCCTGCTCAGAATCATTGGCCTTGAGCCAAACAACAGGTCTCAATTGTCCTGCAGAAGACTCTCTGCAGTTTGGAGCTTCTCACAACTCCCATCGTGGGAAAACCCCCTTGGCCTCGTGATTCCCCGCCCCATTCATGAAGGGGCCATCAGGGACAGAAACTCCAACCTGAGCGATCGCCTGATCCTCACCCTGACTTCAGATGCACGCGATCTCGATTCAGGTCTGTAGATTGTGCGTGCCATGGCCTCACCCAGAAACCTAACCTAGCTTGTGTTCTCAGACTTTTGTCGTCAGACTACTGGCCCACAAGCCCTCCAGTTTGGCAATCCAGAACTACAATGCAGCACTCTGCCGGCCCTCCAGAAGAAAAACATTGTCCTCTGGTGCTACCCAGTAATCCCAAATGAGGATCAACCTGCACCGACCTTGGCTGTACCCCAAATACATAGGCTGACCAGGGCACTAATGCCCTTTCTGACACAGCCTGAGCCTGGACCCCCTGGCCCCTCCCAGACAGCTGGCCGCACACTGAGCACATCGAGCCGCCATGGCCTTAGGTCGTCATTTCTTCCCAACATCAGTTTTCAGGTTTCAGAACCTAGACCTTATCTCCAATCACTGCCCAGGGTTGAAGGTGATGCAGAAATCAGAACTCCTTCCCCATGGCAAGAAACCTTGTGGTTGGCATGTTGTCCAACGTTCAGTGTAGTTGAAACCAGTGTGGCCCATGAGGCCCCCCCCATGCTCGCGGGCCACATGGGTCACAAACACACATTGTGACGCTCAGGCTGAGCCCAGTCCTCAAGTAAGGCCACTCAGTGGCTGGATGAAGAGATAGCATATTGGGCTTGCCATGCCCCTAGGCCACAATTTTTAACCATAGTTCCGGTTGTCCCTTCAGTCTTCCCCACGGCTTGGCTTTGGAATTCCTCTTTTGGTGGGACACCTGATGTAACAAAACTGAAATGAGTCCTCCCATCCCACAGATTGACGAAAAGCAATTGGGAATCGGGCCAAATCCTCAGAGAGGAAGATTCGTCCATGGCCCATGAGGCCTCCCCGACATTCCACGGCCATCGCTGATACAAAATCCAGAGACAAAAGTCTGAGCAAGCGCCTCAGACTCACACTTTCTTCATATCCTGAAAAATTCTTCACATGGTTTGTAGATCGGGCCTGCCATACCTACGTTCCCAAACCTAAGCTGAGTTTGTGTCTTCAGACTTCTGTCCTCAAATTCTTTGGCCACACACCCTCCAGGCTGGGCCCCTGGAGCCACACATTAGGACTGTGCCTAACAATCCATGGGAATTTTGCCCATTCCATGGTCCAAAATCGTACAAATTAGGAGAAACCTCCAAAGTCCCTGAGGCCATCCCAATAGTGTAGGTCGCCCGGAACAAAAAAGGGCTGTCTGACACCAGCTGATAATCGACCTCCACTCATACCATAGATGGATGTCCCCAGAGAAGAAGATTGAACCAGACAGGACCCTAGGCCATAATAGGATCCATTGCTTTGGGTCACAGGCATGTGTCCTCAAAATTCTGATTCCAATACGAGCTTAGGTGTTTTCCTGAGGCACCCATCAGAACTCATCTCGTCTCCACAAAGAAACCAGTGCATGGGAGCCATATCCAAAGCTTAGGAGAGTACTTCAGGGTCCCGGTGCATCCGCCCCATTCCAAGGCCCTCATGGACACAAAAACACATTAGGACCCATCCTCAGGAAAGTCCATTTCAACTCAGCCAACGCGGTTGCTCCCGCAGAGCCATGAGATCTAAACTCTCTTGTTGCTAGCAGACAATTGGAATGGAGGCGGGCTTCCCAGGCATCCATCCGCGAATGGTGCTCTGGAGTCATTCCATATGGGATGTCCTGGAGCTGTCCAACAGGTCTCAATTGTCCCGCAGAAGGAATCCTTGAAGGGGCATCCCACAACTCCCAACGTGGGAAAACCTCAATGGCCTCGAGATTCCGCTCCCTTCATGAAGTGGCCGTCATGCTCAGAAACTCCAACCTGAGCCAACGTCTCATCCTCGCCCTGACTTCAGATGCATGAGATATTGGTTCAGATCTGCAGGGGGTACCTGCCGTGCCCTCGCCCTGAAACCCAAGTCTAGCTTGTCTTCTCAGATCTGTCCTCACACTCCTGGCCCCGAAGCCCTCAAGTTTGGCAATTCCGGACCCACAGTGCAGCACTCTGCCTGCACTCTTGAAAAAGAATGATTGCCTCATGAGCTGCCCAGGCACCTTAAATGAGGGTAAACCTACAAAGCACTAGACTTTACCCAAATTATATAGTCTAACCTGGGCACTAATGCACTGTCGAACACAACCTGAGCCCGGACCTCCTGACCAACACCCAGAAAGCTGACCGCACACTGAGCATATAAAACCCGCCATGGCCTTAGGTCATCATCTCTTCCCTACCTCAGTTTCAGGCTTCAGAACCGAGACCTTATCTCCAATCACTGCCCAGGGGTGAGTGTGATGAAGAAATCAGAACTACTCCTTACCCATGGCAAGAACCCTGTGGTTGGCACGTTGTTCAACGTTCAGTGTAGGAGAAACCAGCATTCACCCTGAGGCCCTGCCCATTCTTGAGTGCGACGTGGGCATACACACGCATTGTGACCCTCAGCATGAGTCCTGTCCTCTAGTAAGTCCTCTCAGTTGCTGGACCATTAGATGTCATAATGGGTTTGACATGTCCCTAGGCCCTAATTTTTAACCAAATTTCTGATGGTGCAGTCGCCCCTCCCCAGGGCTCTACTCTGGAATCCCTCATTTGGTGGGACACCTGAGGATAAAAAGAAAAAAACAAGAATGAAAAAAAAAAAACGGACTTCTTCCAGCCCACAGAATGACCCCAAACTCTTTGGACGGGGCCAAACCACCAGAGAGTAAGACTCGTCCATTTCCCATGAAGTCACCCAGAAATTCCACGACCATGAGTGACACGATATCCAGAGACAAAAACTTGAGCAGGAGCCTCACACTCGCCCTTCTTTCAAATCCCGAAGAGTTCTCCTCATGGTCTGTGATCAGTCCTGCCATACCTATGACCCGAAACATAAGCCGAGTTTGTGTTTTCAGACAACTGTCCAAACAGCCCTGGCCTACACAACCTACAGGCTCAGGCCCCTGGAGCCAAATCTGAGGACTGTACTTGCCCTCTCCAAGGGAATTGTGTGTGCCCATTCCAATGGCCACAACCCTTCTAATAGGATAAACCTCCAAAGTCCCTGATCCATCTCAATAGTGGTGACTTCCCAGGAAAAACAGGGGCAATCTGAGCCCAACTGAGCACCTACCTGCACTCAGACCCATAGACAGATGTCCCCAGAGGTATGAAGGAATGAAGAGGCCCCTAGGCACTAATCAAATCCATTGCTTTGGTTTCCAGGCATCTCTCCTCAGAGGCCTGGATTTCAAAAGCAGCATATAGCTGTTTCTTGACTCACCCATCAGAAAACATCTCATCTACACATGGGAAACTTGCACGTTGGAGCTGTGTCAAAGCCTCTGTTTAGGAGAACCCTTTAGGGCCCCAATGCCACCGCTTCATTCCAGGTCTCCATAGACGCAAAAAGCACGTTAGGACCCATCCCCAGGGGTGTCCATTTCAACTCAGCGTCCTCGGTTGCTCCCCACTGATCCAGGATATCTAACCTGTCTTGTTGCTAGGAGACAATTGGAATGCGAGGTGGGCTACCCAGCCATCCATCCTTAGAACCCTGCTCAGAATCATTGGCCTGGAGCCAAACAACAGTTCTCAAATGTCCTGCAGAAAACTCTCTGCAGTTTGGAGCTTCTCACAACTCCCATCGTGGGAAAACCCCCATGGCCTCGTGATGCCCCCGCCCATTCATGAAGGGGCCATCAGGGACAGAAACTCCAACCTGAGCGATCGTCTGATCCTCGCCCTGAATTCAGATGCACGAGATCTCGATTCAGGTCTGTAGATTGTGCGTGCCATGGCCTCACCCAGAAATCTAAGCCTTTCTTGTGTTCTCAGACTTTTGTCGTCAGACTACTGGCCCACAAGCCCTCCAGTTTGGCAATCCAGAACTACAATGCAGCACTCTGCCGGCCCTCCAGAAGAAAAACATTGTCCTCTGGTGCTACCCAGTAATCCCAAATGAGGATCAACCTGTACCGACCTTGGCTGTACCCCAAATACATAGGCTGACCAGGGCACTAATGCCCTTTCTGACACAGCCTGAGCCTGGAACCCCTGGCCCCTCCCAGACAGCTGGCCGCACACTGAGCACATCCAGCCGCCATGGCCTTAGGTCGTCATCTCTTCCCAACATCAGTTTTCAGGTTTCAGAACCTAGACCTTATCTCCAATCACTGCCCAGGGTTGAAGGTGATGCAGAAATCAGAACTCCTTCCCCATGGCAAGAAACCTTGTGGTTGGCATGTTGTCCAACGTTCAGTGTAGTTGAAACCAGTGTGGCCCATGAGGCCCCGCCCATGCTCGCGGGCCACATTGGTCACAAACACACATTGTGACGCTCAGGCTGAGCCCAGTCCTCAAGTAAGGCCACTCAGTGGCTGGATGAAGAGATATCATATTGGGCTTGCCATGCCCCTAGGCCCCAATTTTTAACGATAGTTCGGGTTGTCCCTTCAGTCTTCCCCACGGCTTGGCTTTGGAATTCCTCTTTTGGTGGGACACCTGAGGTAACAAAACTGAAATGAGTCCTCCCATCCCACAGATTGACGAAAAGCAATTGGGAATCGGGCCAAATCCTCAGAGAGGAAGATTCGTCTATGGTCCATAAGGCGTCCCCGACATTCCACGGCCATCGCTGATACAAAATCCAGAGACAAAAGCCTGAGCAAGAGCCTCAGACTCACACATTCTTCATATCCTGAAGAGTTCTTCTCATGGTTTGTAGATCGGGCCTGCCATACCTACGTCCCCAAACCTAAGCTGAGTTTGTGTTTTCAGACTTCTGTCCTCAAAATCTTGGGCCACACACCCTCCAGGCTGGGCCCCTGGAGCCACACATTAGGACTGTGCCTACCAATCCATGGGAATTCTGCCCATTCCATGGTCCAAAATCGTACAAATTAGGAGAAATCTCCAAAGTCCCTGAGGCCATCCCAATAGTGTAGGTCGCCCGGTACAAACATGGGCTGTCTGACACCAGCTGATAATCGACCTCCACTCATACCATAGATGGATGTCCCCAGAGAAGAAGATTGAACCAGGCAGGACCCTAGGCCATAATAGGATCCATTGCTTTGGGTTACAGGCATGTGTCCTCAAAAGCCTGATTCCAATACGAGCATAGGGGTTTTCTTGAGGCACCCATCAGAACTCATCTCGTCTCCACAAGGAAACCTGTGCATGGGAGCCATGTCCAAAGCTTAGGAGAGTACTTCAGGGTCCCGGTGCCACCGCCCCATTCCAAGGCCCTCATGGACACAAAAACACATTAGGACCGATCCTCAGGAAAGTCCATTTCAACTCAGCCTCCCCGGTTGCTCCCGCAGAGCCATCAGATCTAAACTGTCTTGTTGCTAGGAGACAATTGGAATGCGAGGCGGGCTTCCCAGGCATCCATCCGCGAACGGTGCTCTGGAGTCATTCCATATGGGATGTCCTGGAGCTGTCCAACAGGTCTCAATTGGCCCGCAGAAGGAATCCATGAAGGGGGCATCCCACAACTCCCAACGTGGGAAAACCTCAATGGCCTCGAGTTTCCGCTCCTTTTATGAAGCGGCCGTCATGCTCAGAAACTCCAACCTGAGCCAACGTCTGATCCTCGCCCTGACTTCAGATGCATGAGATATTGGTTCAGATCTGCAGGGGGTACCTGCCGTGCCCTCGCCCTGAAACCCAAGTCTAGCTTGTCTTCTCAGACTTCCGTCCTCACACTCCTGGCCCCGAAGCCCTCAAGTTTGGCAATTCCGGACCCACAATGCAGCACTCTGCCTGCCCTCTAGAAAAAAAATTATTGCCTCATGAGCTGCCCAGGCACCTTAAATGAGGGTAAACCTACACAGCACTCGACTTTACCCAAATTATATAGTCTAACCTGGGCACTAATGCACTGCCGAACACAACCTGAGCCCGGACCTCCTGACCAACACCCAGAAAGCTGACCGCACACTGAGCACATAAAACCCGCCATGGCCTTAGGTCATCATCTCATCCCTACCTCAGTTTTCAGGCTTCAGAACCGAGACCTTATCTCCAATCACTTCCCAGGGGTGAGTTGATGCAGAAATCAGAACTCCTCCTTACCCATGGCAAGAACCTTGTGGTTGGTACGTTGTCCAACGTTCAGTGTAGGAGAAACCAGCATTCACCCTGAGGCCCCGCCCATTCTTGAGTGCGACGTGGGCATACACACGCATTGTGACCCTCAGCATGAGTCCTGTCCTCTAGTAAGTCCTCTCAGTTGCTGGACCATTAGATGTCATAATGGGTTTGACATGTCCCTAGGCCCCAATTTTTAACCAAATTTCTGATGGTGCAGTCGCCCCTCCCCAGAGCTCTACTCTGGAATCCCTCATTTGGTGGGACACCTGAGGATAAAAAAGAAAAAAACAAGAATAAAAAAAAAAAAAACGCACTCCTTCCCGCCCACAGAATGACCCCAAACTCTTTGGACGGGGCCAAACAACCAGAGAGTAAGACAGGTCCATTTCCCATGAAGACACCCAGAAATCCACGACCATGAGTGACACGATATCCAGAGACAAAAACTTGAGCAGGAGCCTCACACTCGCCCTTCTTTCAAATCCCGAAGAGTTCTCCTCATGGACTGTAGATCAGTCCTGCCATACCTATGACCCGAAACATAAGCCGAGTTTGTGTTTTCAGACAACTGTCCAAACAGCCCTGGCCTACACAACCTACAGGCTCAGGCCCCTGGAGCCAAATCTGAGGACTGTACTTGCCCTCTCCAAGGGAATTGTGTGTGCCCATTCCAATGGCCACAACCCTTCTAATAGGATAAACCTCCAAAGTCCCTGATCCATCTCAATAGTGGGGGCTTCCCAGGAAAAACAGGGGCAATCTGAGCCCAACTGAGCACCTACCTGCACTCAGACCCATAGACAGATGTCCCCAGAGGTAAAAAGGAAAGAACAGGCCCCTAGGCACTAATTAGATCCATTGCTTTGGTTTCCAGGCATCTCTCCTCAGAGGCCTGGATTTCAAAAGCAGCATATAGCTGTTTCTTGACTCACCCATCAGAAAACATCTCATCTACACATGGGAAACTTGCACGTTGGAGCTGTGTCAAAGCCTCTGTTTAGGAGAACCCTTTAGGGCCCCAGTGCCACCGCTTCATTCCAAGGTCTCCATAGACACAAAAGCACGTTAGGACCCATCCCCAGGGGTGTCCATTTCAACTCAGCGTCCTCGGTTGCTCCCCACCGATCCTGGAGATCTAACCTGTCTTGTTGCTAGGAGACAATTGGAATGCGAGGTGGGCTACCCAGCCATCCATCCTTAGAACCCTGCTCAGA